>NW_007232243.1:129391-183516 GCF_000164805.1 Carlito syrichta | reverse complement strand
GCCACTGCACTCCAGTCTGGGCGACAGAGTGAGACTCGAACTCAAAAAAAAAGAAATACATTTTTGTGTAGCCATACAATGTAGTCATACCCAGTCTGTGGTATTTTGTTATAGCAACCTGAGAAGACTGAAACAGGGAACAACCAGGCTGTTTTCCAAAGTGACTCTAGCACTTGACATCCCCAGTGGCTGTGTATAAGTGTTATGATGTTTCTACAGTCATGTCAACTCTTGTTACTGTCTGATGTTTTGATTATAGCTATCTTAGTGGGCACAAAGTACTATTTTATTGTGGTTTTAGATTTGCATTGATGACCAATGGTGTTGGTCATTCTTTCATGTACTTATTTGTCATTTGTACATCTTTTTGGAGAAATGTAAGATAATTGACCCATTTTCATTTGAGTCACTTGACTTTTAATTATTGAGTTGTAAGAGTTCTTTGAATAGTCTAGATGCAAGTGCCTTATCAGATCTATAATTTGTATTTATTTTCTCCCATTCTGAGACTATGTTTTACTTTCTTGATTGTGTACTTCAAAACACAAAAGTTTTTAATTTTGAAGAACACCAAATTATCTATTTTGTTCTGTTGTTGCTCATGTTTTTAATGTAATAACTAATGTAATGTTTTCTCTGTTTTTGTATATGGTGTGTTGTAAGGGTCTGCCTGCATTCTTTCCATCTGGCTATCCAGTTGCCCAGCACCATTTATTGAAAAGACTAGTGTTTCCTCATTAAAAAATCTTGTATCCTTGTCATAACCAATTGACCATATACACAAAGGTTTATTTCTAAACTTTTAATTTTTATTCAGTTGCTCTATGAGTCTATCCTTATGCTAAGACCACACTATCTTGATTACTATTTATCTGTAATCAAGATATGTGAGTCCTCCAACACTTCTTTATTTTCAAAATTACTTTGCCTATTCTGGGTCCTCTGCAATTTCATATGAATTTTAGAACTAGCTTGTCAGTTTTTACAGAGATGCTAACTGGAATTCTGATAGGGATTATATTTAGATTAATTTGAAAAATGTTGACATTTAATTAATCTATGCAATTTATCAATGTATATTGATCTATGAATATGAGATTATTTTCTATTTATCATTTTCCATATATTTTGATATTTTAAAATTTCTTTCAACAATGTTTTGTTGTTTTCAGAGCATAATATTTTAACCTCCTTGGTTAAGTTTATTTCCAAGTATTTTGCTATTTTTAATGCTGTGAAAATGGACTTGTTTTTTAAATTTTATTTTCAGATTGTTCATTATAAATTATAGTAATGCAATTAATTTTTCTATATTGATCTTTTTGTATCCGGCAACTGTACTGAACTTTCATGAGTTCTAATAGTTTCTTAGTGGATTCCTTAGAATTGTTTAACATACAAAATCATGTCATATGTGACCAGAACTAGTGTTAATTCTTCATTTCTAAACTGGATGCACCTTTTTTCCTTCCCTAGTTGCTCTGACAATAACCTCCAGTACAATGTTGAACAGAGGTGGTGAAGTGGTGAGAGCTGACATCCTTGTCTTGATTCTGATGGTAGGGGGAAGATTCAGTCTTTCACCATTAATTATTATGTTGGCTGTGGGTTTTTTTTTTTTTATAGATGCCTCTTATCATGTTGAGGAATTTTACTTGCGGTGGTAAAATTTCTTGCGTATTTTTATTTTAAAAGGGTGTTGAATTTTGTCAAATATGTTTTCTCTATTAATTATGCCTGTGATTTGGGGTATTTATTCAATCAGTAAGATCTGTTCCATTAATTTATTTTTATTTTTTATTTTTTTGTATATGTGATACCTGTTTATATCATTTATTTGGTAATTATTTACTTGTACAACTTTTCAAATTTCTATACAGTATCTACTTTTTATTTCTTTATTAAAGATGTGGGGCATTAATTTATTTAGATGTTAAATCAACCTTGCATAAATTAGAATTGGTCATTATGTATAATTCTTTTTATATTTGCTTTTTTAAGTTTGCTAGAATTTTGATGAGGATTTTTGCATCTGTATTTGTAAGGAATGTTGGTGTATAATTTGCTATCCTCATGATGCCTTTGCCAGGTTTTGTATCAGATAATAATGGCTTCATAGGTTGAGTTGGGAAGAGTGCTGTCTACCTGTCCACCACCATTTTTTTTTTTGGCAGAAATTTATGGATGATTGGTATTACATTTTTTGTAACTGCTTGGTGGAATTCACTTATGAAGACATGTGGGCCTGAAGTTTTCTTTGTGGGTAGTTTTTAAAAAATTATTATTATGAATTCAATTTCCTGTGATTGGTATATTCAGATTGTCTATTCTTCTTGAGTCAGTTTCTGAAGAGTGTGTCTGCCTAGGAATTTTTTATTTTCTCTAAGTTATCTAATTTAACAGTAAATAAATTCTTTTAGAATCCTCATTATTTCTATAAGGTGATAGTAATGTCCCTTTTTTTATTTCAGTAGTTTGACTCTTTTTACATGTTCCCCTCATTAATATAGTTAAGTTTTGTTAATTTTATTCATCTTTTTGAGGAACCAAATTTTTGTTTCATTGTTTTTCTCTATTGGTTTTCTATCCCCTATTTCACTGATTTCTGTTTTAAACTTTACACCCTTCCCTGTGCTGTTCTTCTTTTCCTAGCAGGTTAAGGTAGAAAGTTAGGCTTTTGATTTAAAATCTTCCTTATTTTTTAATATAGGCATCTAAAGCCATAAAGTTTCTTTTCACTGCCTTCCAACCATTCCATAAGTGTTTTTTTTTAACACTTGTATTAGTCATATTTATTGTTTTCCCTTTTAATTTACTTAGGGGTGAATTAATTTCTACATATTTGTGAGTGTCCCAAATTTCTTTATGGTATTGATTTTTAATTCATTCCATTGTGGTCAGAGAACATACTTCTGACTACTTTTATTCTTTAAAATTTATTGAAGCTTATTTCATGGTCCATTATACACTCTATTCTGGAGAAGTATTCTTCTGTGTGTATTTGAGAAGAATGTATGTTCTGCTCTTGTTGTGTGGTATGTTCTCTAGATGTGTCAGGTCTGGTTGGTTTAATGAGTTGTTCAAGACTTTTGTTTTCCTGTCGATCTCTTCTTAGTTTTGTACATCAGTGAAAGTGGGGTATTGAAGCCTCCAATTATCATTGTTGAGTTGTCTATTTCTCCTTTCATTTTTGTCACTTTTTGTTTCATGTATTTTGGTGCACTATTGTTAGGTGTACATGTGTTTCCAATTGACCTTTGTGTTATTATAGAATATTCCTATTTATCTCTAATAACTTTTTTAAAAAAGTTTATTTTACCTGATATAGTATACTCACTCCGGCTTTCTTGTGGTTGCTGTTTGCATGCTATATATTTTTCTATTATTTTATTTTCAGCCTGCTTGTATCTTTTACTCTAAAGTATATCTCCTCTAAACAACATGATTGGATCTTGTTTTTTTAAATTCAGTCTGACAATCTATGATTTTTGATTGGCTTGTTTAATTCATTTACATTTCATGTTATTATTTATAGAATTGAATTATTATCTGCCATTTTACTTTTTGTTTCCTATATGGCTCGTGTCTTATTTATTCTTTTATTTTGTATTTTTAAGTAAATATTTTTCTAATCAGCATTTTACTTTTTAATAGTTTTTCACTATTTTTTGAGTTATTTTCTTAGTGGTTGCTTTATGGTTTGCCATATACATCTGAAGGAGAATCCGCCAAAAGAATGGAATTACCTTTTGATGGATGGACCCCTTGTAGTACACTAGAAATTGTACCTTCATATCAAATGGTCAGGTAAAGTTTTTATCTGGAAGTTTTGAGAAGGTTGCATCACAATTTGTGGAAGAAACCTCCCGTGTTGTGACAAACTGGTGACTGGTTCTTCCACCATGACAACGTACCTGCCCACACTGCATTGAGTGTTCAGCAGTTTTTGACCAAAAACAACATGACCCCCATTCCTCACTCTCCCTATTCACCTGATCTCACCCTGAGTGATTATTTTTTTGTTTCTTCGGATGAAAAAAGTCCTCAAAAGGAAATGTTTTGCTAATGTGGAAGGGCTTAAACAAAAAACAGCAGAAGCACTAAAAGGCATCAAAACCAGCGAGTTTAAAAATTGTTTTGAGCAGTAGAAAAAGGTGTATTGCATCCAAATAGAGAGTACTTTGGAAGTAACTGAAGTTTAAACATGTGAGAATAGTACACAATTTTTAATAAATAAATTCTGGGTTTTTGGGGTCCCCTTCATATTAACCTACACTCATCAGCTTCAAATTTATTATAACTTCATTCATTCCAGTATAAGAGATGTTACACTTATATAGCTCTTTTCTTTCATTTTGTTATATTATTATTGGATATATTACATCTATAAATGTTACAAACCCAAGATTATATTGCTGTAATTATTATTGTATGTAGGATTATGTTTTAAAAAGCTGAGTTAAGAAAAGAGAACATCTATATATTTTATAGATTTTGTTATATTAACTCATTTTTATGATTTCTGGATGTCTTTATTTGTTTCTATGGATTATAATAACCATGTGGATTATAATAACCATGTAGATTATTCCCTAAGCCTAGGACAGCTTTGCTTTCAACCTTCTCCTTTGTCTTATTATTTATAAATATATTACATTTCTACAAGTTACAGTCCTAGGAGTACATTATATACATTTGGTTTTCTAGAATTACCTTTTTAATCAGTTGAGAAAAGATAGGATAAGACACATGCATTTATGCAGGTTTTCAAATCATTGCATAGTTATTTTTGCAGTTTTTTTTTGTATTTCCTCTCTGAAATCACTTATGTTTAGCTTGAAGAATTTTCTTTATTTTCATTAATATTCTTTGTAAGGCAAATCTGCTAGCATCAAATTCTCTGTTTTCATCTAGGAATGTTTGTATTCAACTTCATTTTTGGCAGATAGCTTTGTTGGACATAGGGTTGTTGGCTGATAGTTTTCTTCTTTGAGTGCTTTGGATATGTTATATCACTGTCTCTGGCCTCCATTGTTTCTAATAAAAACTCAGTTATTAATCTTATTGGGGTTCCTCTGTTAGTGATGAATCTTTTTTCTACCTCTGCTTTCAGGATATTGTGATTTCACTGCTTTAGGAGCTTAGTGCTTAGTGAGGAGAAGGGCATGGGGCAGCACCCTGAGATCTTCTGTCTGCTTACATTTCCACCTTTCCAGCTGAGACAAGTTGGCTCAGGGCTCTAGTATTCTTCACAATGCCAATCCAAGGCAGAACCTCTGTTGGGGCTGAGTGGGAGAAGGAAGCTTTCGTCTCTCACTTCATCTCTCAGTTTCACTTACCTGAAACTTTGTCTCAGCAACAGGTAGCGTAGGGCAATATGAGAAATGCTGATGTCCCGAACCTCCAGAGAAAAGATAGCCCTCTGAGAAGCTGGGTGGAGAGGAAAATCTGTGCTGCTGGCTGCACTTATCTGGGGTGGATATTCCCCATCTCACTGAGCTCAGAGAGGAAAGGGAGTTAGTGGGTCTTGGCACAAATATTACAGACTGTTACTACTCTTACTCAAGGTTTAGTAACTTTCCTTGAATAAATGTTTCTTCATTTGCAGTATAACCTTTAGGACCTCTCTACAATTTTTAATTTTGATTTAGTTTAACTTGTTTTTAGAGACAGGGTCTCTCTCTGTCACCCAGGCTGAAGTGCAGTGGCACAGTCATGGCTCATTGCAACCTTCAGCTCCTGGGCTAAGCAATCTTCCTGCCTCAACCTTCTGAGTAACTGAGACTACAGGTGTGCATCACCACACCTGGCTAGTTAAAAAAAAAAATTATAGAGATGGAGTCTCGCTATGTTACCCAGGCTGGTCTTTAGCTCCTGACCTCAAGCCATCCTTCCTCCTCAGCCTCCAAGAGTGCTGGGATTACAGGAGTAAGCCACTGTGCCTGGCCAATTTTAATTTTGTAAAAATAATTTTTACCAGTTTTGCTAGGGAGTGGGTCTGCAGAACTAGCTGTTGTGCTTAAAACAGAATCTCGTTTTTAAAGTGAATTTGCCTCCAATGGAATTTAAAGTGAATTTGCCTCCAGATGGGCAATTTGTCCTATTATTCTCCAAAACCAAAGATATCCTACATATGAAATACATTATTGAGAGGAATGTAATTGCAGATTTCCTGTACAACCTGCATAACGTTGTTGCTTTATATGATTCCCTCTAGTTATGTATTATTGAATCTGGGAAGTCAGGATGCAGATCTTTCAAAATATAGATGACTTCTCAGAGAAAAAACAGATAGCTTGTCCAGAGAATTTGGTGACCAAACTTGAGGGTGAGATGTTATGGTTGAACATGGCTCTTGGTGCTCCCTGGCTCGTGAAATTCTGTTCCATCTTTAACTCTGCATCTTCGACCCACATCTCTCTGTTGATGCCTGTCTTAAAGGCTGGATATTTGGAGTGGGTATGGCTTAAGGATGGAGGAGGGTGGATACTTTGTGCATGACTTACCAGTATAAAAGCTTATCTTACAATACCTTTTTAAAAGATTACATCAAAACATTGAGGATCAAAATGGCATAAGTGACAATATCAAAGAGAACCTGGCATCGAAATTGGCTTCAGTAGAATCACCAAGTCAAAAATGTCACAAACGTGTTCCAAGGAGAAGATGTTTTTGGTGGCCACTAGATATTGGTGGCCTGACTGAAGGAGGGGAAGGATTGAGGAATGCATGCTAATGAGATGTTCAGGGTACCCTGTGAAGAGGATCATTTCAGAGAATTCAGGAGAATCTGGGAAAATAAAGACATGGAGGCACACATCACCAGCACCACACCACTCACAGAGTTCATGAATGCAAATGTGAGATGACTTAGGAGAGCAGTGTCATTCAGGAATTCTCAGTGGTTCCTTGCAGTCTATACTAAATATTAGAAGATTATGGAATCTTGGCTCTATTAATAATAAAACCTTTTAATATAACCTTTAACATATTTTAAGTATTTCTAGGATGTTTGGAAAAAGAGAATATAACATATGCCATGAAGTATTCTGTGGAACTACTTGATGTGGAAAGTTACTAAGAAAAAGTAATGAAGTGAAATAATACAACTTTTATTTACATATTGCAGAAAATAAGCTACTAGTCAATTGCTCATATCAAATTAGAATATAACTGATGTTACCTCTTGAGAGTAGTTGAATCCATTTGGAGGGCTGAGGGCTTGAGTTTGACATACACTACTTTGGGCTATTTGCATTTCCTCACACCACAAATGCAGACTCCCATTAGGGAATCGAACCTTCTGAAGAAGAGGTACATGAATTGTATCATTCACTGCTTTCTTTAATTCATCTTAACTCCATACTCACTTACGTTGGATGCATCAATAAGATATGCTGAAATGCATATGATCCCGTAACTTTCTGGCACTAAGAAAAGAAATATTTTGAATTAGGTAAGTATTTTCTTGGAGATTCTAGCTGTACATGATAGAATAGGTAGATTAAGAGAATTATATAAGATTCTTGTTGCTGGAATAGAGATGCTGTCATGTTTGTTTGGAAATCTTGGTTCTTCTCAAACATAGCCCATAAATTGAAATAGAAACACTCTTACGTTATTGTCTAACCTATACGTATATAATATATACATGCAAATATACATATGCATGTATGTATACATGTAAGTGCATGTTTATATGCTACTGAAAGACCAGTGGTTTGTAAGTGACTATTAGTTAATTTATAGCTAAAATACTGTCATAATCCTTTTCATGTTTTGTAACCCTGAGTAGCCACATGGTAGGCATTGTGCATAGAAAGGTTATTTAGCACTTTCCCTTCTGTAGTTATGATAATGACTCAGTAAAGTTACAGGGTGACAATGTGAGACTAATGAGAGAGCTGAAAACACCATAGTCCATTCAAAACACATTTGTCAAATTGGAATGCCTTGAGTTGGTATGTGGTTCTGTAAAATAGGATAATTTTAGGAATCATTTTAATGATTAATTTATTGTAAGGTAGCAAACATTCTCCTAATCATGGTTCTCTCAAAGGTCATTTATCAATCTATTTTTATTTTAAAATAATGTGTGTGCAGCATATACTTCATTAGGAAGGACATTCGGAAAGGTTTCAGATGAGGATAAAATGAATTCAGGCATTTATTCAGAATGAGGCCAGATGTTTTCCCAGGAGTCTTGCATTCCTAACCACAAGCCAGTGTCTGCCAGATTTGAGCATTAGGTCTCAAAAGCTAAACACCTTGGACCTAAAGCAAATTAAATTAGAATGAGAAAAGTAATTATCCAGGACTTACAATGGCCATATAAAGAAACGAGATGACTGTCCTCATACAAGGAGGTGTTGCTGATCTGCTATTAATGAGGTAAGTTTCTTGAGACATTTTTCTTGGGTTATAGTTGTGAGGGGTAGGGCTGAGCTAGCCATGTCTTCTCTGGCTTCCTGTTCCCTTATTCCTAAAGGTACACTTGAGAAAACAGCTGGATGGGCTTAAGGAAGAACTTCCTTAACAAAACCTGCCTAACCGGAGATGTGGCTTAATGCATCTACAAAAATAAGCATTGGCCTATGTGCTGAAAATAGTTCTGCTAGGTGGGAGGGCAGGTGGAGGCCATGCTGCTAAAATGTAGGGCAATCTTGGTCAAATAAATCATGTAGTGGGCCGAAAATATTCTCTGCTTTCTTTTCTCTTTTGACTTTTTTTGTTTGTTTGTTTCCATAGGAATTTGGCAGGAAAGGGAGACTGAGGAGGGGAAGCTGATGATTTAGTGCATTCGCTTAACGTTGATTCATTTATTTATCAGGGCAAGCACTGATCTCAGATCCTGAAGATTTACTGCGCAGTTGAACAGGCTGGAGGAAAATCTAGAGCACTCTGGTGGGAACCCATAATAATGCTGAAATCTGAGGCTAGATCTAATTCCCATGTAAATCAAGCCTGCTCTTGATGTTATTTTTTGTGCTGTGGAGGACATGGTTTTGTTTGGGTTATATTTGAACTGCTCTGCATCGCAATAACAAGCCAGGATTAAACTTCATCGGCAAGAAAGCATTAATTCTTAGACTCAGAGGTATAGAATTTTAGAGTTGGAAAAGATATCTGGTTTAAGTGATTGTTTTTATAAATAGGAAACTAAGGGACTTGCCCAAGGTCACACAGCCCATTGGCAGCCCTCCCCAGATAGCACAATAGCTTTCAGTACCTTGGGAGCCATTACCTTTAGCCAGACTATAAAAAAGTATCAGTTTCAAAACAGCTGAAATTTCTTTGGTTTCAGTCCTGATTTGAACAGTTTCTTTAATGCTTTCTTTTTCTTTCTTTTTCTTGAACAACAGTGAACACATCAATAAGTTTGCTCAAGTCTTTCGGCCCTACCTGATACTAGGTGCATCGTAGCAATTACAAATCCCAAAGGATACAGCTGTAAGACTCATCTTCTGATAATGCAAAAACATCAAGCAATTTTCAAAAAAATATTCTGTTTGGCTGCAAACATGGTATGCAGACCATCCTAGTGTGTTGTGGAAGGTATATACTCTTCAAGTGAATTTGTACGAGAATAGTGAAGGATCCATCTGACAATGAAATTGCAGATGACATTTCAATTGAAATTACCTAGTAGAATTTGGTAGACACTTCTGCTCAATTTGTCCTTATTAAACAAGTACTTATGGACTGCTTGCTATGTATTAACACTCAGTTTTGCCATATGTGATTACTCAGACTCAAGGTTGAAAAAAAGGAGGTGTCTTTTCCAGAATAACATTTTAGAGCAGAAGGAACATTCAGGATCACGAGGCCACTCATTCAGGATAAAGAACTGGATTTTTCTAGCATTTAGTCTGTGTTCCTTCTGCCATGCCAGTGTCTCCCTCAGTTGGTGTCTTTTTATGTGAAGTTATGATTTCATGAGTGATTTTTTTTTTGTTTTTTTTTGAGTTGGAGCCTCACTCTGTCGCCGAGGCTGGAGTGCAGCGGCACGATCAAAGCTTACTGCATTCTCAACTTCCTGGGCTCAGGCAATCTTTCCACTTCCGACTCCTGAGTAGCTGGGACTACAGACACATGCTACCATGCCTGGCTAATTTTTTTGACTTTTTTGTAGAGACAAGGTCTTGAAATGTTGCCTGGGCTGGTCTCAAACTCTTGGGCTCAAGCAGTCCTCCTGCCTTGGACTTCCAAAGTGCTGGGATTATAGGCATGAGCCACTGTGGCTGGCCATGACAGATAATTTAAACAAACAAACAAAGCAAAACAGAACAAAAAACAGCTTTAAGACAAGCTCTATTGACTTAGGCAAAAGGAATTTTGTTCTTTCTATTTATTTATTTATTTTAAGAGATGAGAGTCTCACCTCAGACTCCTACGCTCAAGGGATCCTCCTGCCTCAGCCTCCTGAGTAGCTGGGACTACATTACCATGCCTGATGGAATCCTGTTCTCAATACGATTTGTAAGTTTGCTTTCAAATAGACCTATAGGAATGTTTTCAAAACTGAAAACCTATCTTCTTACTCTTACAAAAGTAAAACAGATGATAATTAATTTATATCAATTTGGTATTAGGAAGACAGTAACAACATCTTATAAATACATTTCCAAAGAGGACAGACAGAGAATCACCAGTATGAGCAAGCTTCATTGAGGATCAGATTTAGATTCTGGTTCTCTAGGCCTTGCCACATGGGCTTGACCATGGGATGCATGTGGAAAAGCTTTTTAGCATGAGATGAGACCTACCTGTCATCGAACCTCAACCCTCATTTCATAGAGAATAGCAATGAGTTCCATACGCACTGTGACTTAACCCTGATCCCACAGGCATTTAGTGGCAAAGCACATTGATTCAAGTCTCCCATGTCCACTCAGCTGTCTGCCCATGTACTGTGTCCCTACCATAGGCAAATAGTCTAAAATTCTTGGAAGTATGGTCTACCTTAGCATGGTCTTGACCATGCTGGTCTGGATCAAAAGAGCTTTGGCATGCTCTGGTGTTAGAATGTGAATCTAAAACTTGAAATCCACAGATGCCTCATTTAAGTCCAAGACCATTGTCCCTTGTGCTCAGTCAGGTTGCCTTTTCTGGTGAAACCTTCAAGTATTATTGGGTTGGGCTTACGGCTGTAATCCCTGCAATTCAGGAGGCTGAGGCAGGAGAACCACTTGAGGCCAGGATTTTGAGACCAACCTGGGCAACATAGTGAGACCGTTGTCTCTACTAATAATTAAAAAAAAAATTGCCAGGCATGGCAGTATATGCCTATTGTCCCAGCTACATGAGAAGCTGAGACAATAGGATTGCTTGAGCCCAGGAGTTGAAGGGTACAACGAACAATGATCACATCACTGTTCTCCAGTCTGGGCAATAGAGTGAGACCTCCTTGACTCTAAACAACAACAACAACAACAAAATGTTTTAAGTATTATTGAATCTACTTAATTGTTCTTTAGAATTTAGCAAGATTTCTCCATGGAGAATGCAAATCTCAGCTGGTTTCTGGACCAAACTACAATCTTTGTCTAATCTAAACTTTCATTTAAAGTTTTTCTATAAAATATGAATTTGTGAATGGGAGTTGATGGGCAGAGGCTGGGGAGTTGCAGGATATTGAATGAGCTGTCACATTACCATAACCTGATTTAGATCCCCAGAAGGCAATTGTGACTGGAATTTTCTAGGCTGAAATGATGATGGGAGAGTTTTACGCAGAGAGGTTATGACAGACTCAGGCTGCAGAGTGACTGTAAGGGCAACGGATTGTGACTGGAGGTGAAATTCATGGGCATGTAAAAAAAAAAACCTGCTTTGGGTGGGGGTAGGGTTTACAGGGACAAAAAGGGAGAGTTAAATTTGGAATTCACAGGGCATAGAAGCTCTCAGGATCAGAATTACTTGCAGCTGATGAGTTGAATCATAAATGATGAATTTTAAAAATACAGTCACACATCTGTCATCATAGTAAAGTAGCTGAGGTGTTTTAAAAATGATACTATTTTAGAACTTTTTGAGAGAAAAAGCATGTCTCCAATTCCGTGGTCAATCTTTGGTCTAGAATTTACATTTTCAAACTAAGGGGAGAACTAGTTAGTGGTAGATCTCTTGCAATTGAATTATCTAAAGCAGTAGCTCAAAAATCTTCCTTGTTAGGGAAGTGCTTGCAGTGAAATTCATGATCTCATTTGTTTAATCCACTTCTACTAGTTATAAGGAGTACAGAAATGACCGTGCTCCTTAGTATTTACTTTCTTTCCTCCCCCGAGGGCCACTGGTTCTGCTTGACAAGCATGGCTGTGGCTTGGGACTTCACTGAGGTCTCAAGCACACCGAGGCATGCGGTAAAAAGGTAATGTTGGTTGAAAGCTTACTCTATGCCAAGCAGCCTTCTGAATACTTTTACACATATTAACTAATATAGGTCTCAGGATTCCCCCTCGCAGTGTGTAGTATTTTCAGCCTAACTTTGAAATGAGGAAAGTTGAAAAATGTGCCCTGGGCCACTCGGGTAAGATGTAGTGGGTCACAGGTTTGAAGCAAAGCAGTTAAAAAAAAATATAGTAAGACATTTCACAGACGACCTACCCTCTCAACCCTCAACCGTTTTTGAGTGAACAGTACAGTTTTGTTCGCTATAGGCACAATGTTGTACGACAGGTCTCCGGGACTTAATTATCTTGCATAACTGGAACTTTATATCCCTTGAATAGCAACTCCTCCTCCCCAAAGCCTGTGGCAACCACCATTCTACTCTCTACGTCTATGTGTTTGACTACATTAGATTCCTCAGATATGGAATCATGCAGTATTTGTCTTTCTGTGACTGGCTTGCTTCACTTATTTCTTTATCCATTCATCTGTCGTGGATGTTTAGTGGTTTTATTACATAGCTCCAGATTCCATCTGGTACTGCCAGTCTCCCGAATCCTTTCACTTGCATCTAGCTTGTGTTTCTTCAAGAAGTTTCTGATAGAGCATCTTTGCCCTTTCCTTCAGGCTGGGGGTAATGGTGCTAATCACACTGGTCTTACTTTCCCACATTTGTCTCATGCCTCGAAATTACTAATTTCCCGCAGGCATTTTCTTATTAACAAGTAAGGTTTCTGAGTTGTTCCCTTGAGTAGTTCAGGTTACAAAAGATTCCCCAGTACCCGGTGGTCGGGCCTCTTCCCTTAATTGGAAATGCCAACACTAGACCAAAGACTGATCATAGAAATGGGAGGAGGATGTAAGGTTTTGCTCCTAAAATGTTCTAAGGTGGTATTGTTTCATTAAACCTCAGCTACTTAATGCATGTGACTGGTTTTTTAAAAACATATGATTTCTGGTTTAACTTACCCTTTGCATGATCTTCTGTTCCTCACATTACCTGTGCTCCTACGTTTCCAAGCTTAACTCTCCATTACTGGTTCCAGAATTAGTCCATTCTTCTCAACTCTATAGTCAAAGGAAACTCTTGGAAAAGTAAAAAGTAAAAAAAACAAAAAAACAAAAAAGGGTTACAAATACCAGAAGACATGAAATATATTCATCTTTCCACTGGTCTTTCTAAACCATATAATTTCTGCACACATAATTTCTTTTCATTGGCAGCCAGAACCAGAGATAGTCCATGGTCCCTTTTAGTGTCTGGTCTGAAAGATAAGATGCATATGACCATATTATTGATTAGGCCATTTGGATTCCATCTTGTTCACTTACATTCATTTATTTATTTGATACATTTACTGATTTCCTAGCATGACTGGTGCAGGAGAGTCTATGCTTGAAAAGTACAGTTAGATACCTACCACAGTGTCATGTAAAAATTAGGAAGGATTACAAATAAGAAATTACCTCTACAGGTTCTATTATTTGTGTAGCTGTGAAAAAAGTCAAAAGTATATGACTTACTAATTATAAGAACAACAGTATCCCAATAGGTTGTTAATAAATTGGCTATTTGGAACCCAGCATGTATTCTCCTCCACATAAACAATAATATATGTGTTACCTGGCTCACCAAGTTAGATCATAGAAATCACAGTTGAACAACATCGCTGCAACTATATGATTCCTCTACTTTTGAGTCCCAGCAGCAGTGAAGTGGAAGACAGTAAGAAGCCAAAACAGAAGAGGGTAAGAAAGAGGATGGAGTGGTGGCAGTCTGAAGTGTTGGTGATGCCACGTTCTGACTCTGACCCTGAGCAAGTTTCTTTATTTATATGAGCCTCAGTTTCCTTATCTGCAAGAGTTATTACCTAACTCCCAAAAGCCAAGTGTCCAGTACCACTTTTCCTGGCTATGAAGGTAACTCTAAGAAACATCTGGAAATATACAGTTGACATCTATTAAAACTTTCTGCAACTCTTTCATTTTCAGTGCCCTTACTAAAAGATCTCTAGATTTCTCCATCGACATTAGCCCATTCCCTAAAATTATCTTTCACCAAAATTACCTCTCTCTCTTTTCCCGCTTTCCAAAACTCTGATTAACTCAGGACTGTTGATCTCAGCTGGGTGTTCGGAGGAAAGCAAACTGATTGAACCAACTGACACAAATGCATGAAGGGCTTGACAGTCTCAGAGCTCTCCTAGAGTCAGTTGCGTTTGGAAAAAAAAAAAAATAAAGAAAAGTCCTTCTGCTTATTATCCAAAAAAGCATGTCCCAGTGCTATGATTTCTGCCAGTGTGCCAGAGTGAAGTCAAAACTTCAGACACAGTAGGGGGAAGATATTTTTGGGCTGGTGAAGGTCAGCTCATTCTGTGCACCTGTCCCTGGTCAGCTCCATGCTGCACTGCCTTTTTCACAGTACCTTTCCTTTCTTTACTTCTGAACCTCCAATTTCTCTCATGCCTTTTGCCTACCCAGAATGGCTTTTTGGGCAGTAGCACCAGGGATTCCAGAGGTGAGGAGATGGCGGGTGGAAGGGGCATTTGCACATGCTGTTCATTTTTCTGAATCATTTCTAGGCTGGGGTTGTTTCTATTAGCATTTCAGATACCCTTTATAATGCTGTGATAATAGCTATGTGGTTGTTTAGATGTGAGTTTGGATAGAAATGTTCCTTGGCAGTAAAAGTATAACTTCATGGAGCCTCTGAAGGTCCTCTGGTGGCCTTAGAAGTAAGTTTTGTAAGAAGGAGTGGCTTAAATACTTTCACCTGCCTGCAAACCTTTCCTGTTTGAATGTGTATGGATCATAGACACTTAACTTTGGCCTCTTTTCTCATTTTAAATACAAGAAAATTAAATCCCAGAAAGGAAAATAAGAATAGCCTCTATAATTACTCTAGTTCGCTCTCTCTCTCTCTCTTTTTTCCGTCAGCACAGCTTTGGGAAGAGCCATGGAATGACAGCGATAAAGTCTCAATAACATAACTCAACCCCTTGCTCACATTAGCAGTGGTTGGAAGACATGGAAGTGGCACAAGATGATTATTTTGGGAGCTTACCCCATGTTGTGTACAGGAGGATTGTGTAACACCACAATCTCTCGCTGCAGACACCACCCTCTCCATTTGCTAATTAAAAAAAAAAACCCCTGCAATTTGTCAAAAATGGTCCCCAAATACTTTAGTTTCTACCTCACAGAGTGAACAGGAGTCTCAAACAAGGTCATCTATGTAAAAATATCTTATAAACCAAAAGTGCACACAAATACAAGATGTTCTCCTTGTGCCAGCCATTTTGAGCATGGCTTTTTCACTCCTTCTTTCCTCTATCAGAATTGATTACACTTTTTTCTTCAGGCTGGTGTAATGTCAATCCACTAGTGGAGGTTCTGATTTTTTAATGGCTGGTACTTAAATACACTGCCAGGGGGAGTATGGAGGGTCAGAATCAAAGCTCAGTAGATTTCTAGTTATCACTGCTCCTTCACATTCCTCTGAAAAGTGCAGGTCATTGGGCAAATGCTCTGGTGCCTGCTGGGGATATCTGACCCTGAAAATAGTGAAAAAATTAAATTAAGATTTTTTTTTTGTGCCCCCAGCAAAAACAGTTACCGAACCAGTCTAGTGTTAGCGTGACTAACGCCTGCAGTCATAGTTGGGATTCTGGGCAAGTTCTCAGAACATTTGCTTTCCTCTTAATAAAATGTTTTAATTATATTACATGACTCTTGATCTTCTATGGAAAAAAAACCATCACTTTTCCTGGTGGATCCTTGAATTTCTACTTCTTTCTAGTTTGGCATTTTGAATTTAGTCAAAGATTAATCATTGCATAGAAATCCAAGAACAAACTAATTTTCATTTCTTTACCCTTTACCATAGCAATACTTGATCTGTGCTATCTAAATTCATATTATAAACAATGATAATCTCTATATTATTTGGAAAGCATATAAATGTATGACCTACTCAATTATGGGGACTATCCAAGAGTATATTTTCTGTCTCTACAGTTTTCTTTGTAATGTGCTCAGTTTTTTCATTTTACTATTATTACTACAATTTTTATATTTGGTGTGTGCCAGATTTGGCTTTCTATGATTCATTTTAAAATTACTCAATTAAGTGTGTATTAATCTTATTTTACAATGTATGTGTGTTTAGAGATTTAAAAACAAACTTAACCATTGGTCTAATGTTTTGCTTAAATATATTTCAAGGCTTTGTATAAGTAATTCACAATGTCTCTATAACCTTGATGATGCATGTTTTAAAAATCTACAACTTACGAGTATTTTTAACAACTCACAGCCTGGGTATCTGTTTGTAGTGGGGTAAGACTTTCCAGTCTAATACTAGGTATGGTGTGGCAGAGAAAAGTATGTAAGATCATGGAGAGGGATCAGCTGTCAGAACCTGGAATCCAGGCAAAGACAAGGCAAGGGTGAAGAGCATACAACAGCTGGGGACCCAGAGAGAGAGAGAACAAATCTGGCAGATGTGAGAAGTATGCATCAGAGAAGCAAAAATAGACCAGTCATGGTTAATGAGAGAAGTGGGTCAGGACCCCTATGATCACACCACACCACTAAAGTGGTTTTTAGCCTAACTTGAGCTACATTGAAAGTTTAATGAATGCTATGGGGCTTCTCATCAAATATGTACAATTTTTTTTTTGGTAATCTGTGGACATTCATGGTTCTTTGATGGTGATCTGTCAGTCACTAAGTGTCCATAGGCCCCAACATAATAACTATTCTCATTTGATGAAAGGTCTTTTTAAATTAGATGATCTACATCTTACTGGATGGTCAGTGTTCAAGGTTAATTATCATATACTGGATCTACCTGATCCTTAAGATAAATCAGGAAAATTCTTAGGTTTCTAGTTCCCCAAGAAATGAGGGATTCCATAATCACTTGCTATTTTTTTCATCTATCTGGAAAACCCCAAACAAAATAAAAGCAAAGTCAAATAAGAACCAACAGGGAGAAGGATTGATAGTGTTCTGAGGCTACACAGTTGTAAATTCTTCTTTATAAATTTCTATTGGCAATGTGAATAGTGTTAAGGGCATGAGTGGAATTTTTAGGATATTTTATATTTTATGTTTATTCAACCTGATATGATGTCATTGCAGAGACCTTTATGTGCATTCTGGGAAGAAGAATAGTGGGTCTTTTAGTCATATGAATATTCTTTATATTCAGACCTCAAAGGGGTTTTTAATAAGCCTCACAAGAGTTGTGTTTTGTGAGCAGGGATTGGTCAGTCCTGGATTGCAGAATGCCTCTCAATATGAAGGTGACAAGGCAGATATTTTGGATCCACACTTTGGGCAAAGGTTAGTTTTCCTAGAATCTATATTCACTTAACTGAAGCGGGACAATGAATAATTTATTTTTAAAAATCTAGATCAAGCATTCTTTTTCATCTGAGGTACTTCAAAATAATTGGGTGAGTTGTCTAATTTTATTCAAATATTTTTTACCATCTCATGCGTGAACCTTTTTTTGTAGCTCATTGTATGCAATGCAGTTAAGACAATAATTATTTTTTCCTCTGAAGTTGGAGGGTCTTCATTTCGCATTCATTCCTTTTAAATTATGACATTTACATCGAAAAGAAACTGATATTTATGTTTATACAACACATTATTTTTATTAATTGCTTATGGAAGTAAAGCCCTTTATGGCTTTTAAAGAATTTTCAGAGATATAATCTCATTTGAACCCTAAAGGCCTTGTGAAATAGGCAGCAGAAACAAAGACAGCAAAGAAATAAGCAAGGAAATATGAGCATAACACAGTTTATGTGGCATTCTTGTCAAAATGCATGACCTGAATCTAAACAGAAGAAATTTCCTTAAAATGCCTAATCTCCACTCTTAAATCATGTCTCATGAAAAGATGAAGACTGATGAAATTTTCCAGATTAAAGATGATTTAAAAATGTTACTAGAACAATTAGCAAAATTTGAATATAGACTTTAGACATACGTCCCAGATTTATGATGGATTAATTTACGATTTTTTTACTTTACAATGATATGAAAGAAATATGCATTCAATAGAAATTGAACTTTATGTATCTATACTACCATTCTGTCCTTCACTTTCAGAACAGTATTTAATAATTTACATGATATTATACACTTTATTTTAAAGTTGATTTTGTGTTAGATGATTTTGCCCAACTATGGGCCAATGTAAGTGTTCTGAGCACATTTAAGATAGGTGAGGCTAAGGTATGATATTTGGTATTCCATGCATTTTCAACTTACAGTATTTTCGACTTACAATAGATTTATTGGGACACAAGTTCATTGTCAACAGAGGAGCATCTGTTTTAGATAAAGGTACTGTATCAATGTTAAACTTCTGAATTTGATAATTGTGTTGTAAATAGGTGAAGACATGCCTTTGCGCTTAAGAAATTAAGAAATATATGTTTGGACATAAAGTCTGCATTTAATCTTAAATGGTTCAGACCCAGCCAATGATATTTGTGTGTTAGTGTGTGTACATTGCGTGCGTGTATGAGAGAGAGAAAGTCAATGTGCTAAAATGTAAACAATTTAAAAAACCTAATTGTTGAGTAAAATGACATTTTTCAACACTGCAAAATTGAAATTACTTCAGAATAACACTAGTTGAACTATTTGGAAAAGAAGCAAAAAAAAAAAAAAAAAGATGAAGCAGCATATCTCTTAGGGACCTCTCGATTTCAAGAGATATTTCTTATTCACCTGAATAAGAAGGGCCCTTTGTTTTTCTTAATTATCTCACTCAGAAATGAGTGGTCACTTCAGAATCGAAGCCTACGTCTATCTAATCCCATAGCCCATGTTCTTTTTGTTATTCTTCCACTGTCAAATAAATTGTTCATTATGTTCCTTATTTAAACATTCATGTGCCAAGCTTCAGGCTACTCAGAACTAGGGAGAGGTTTTACTTCTGCTGAGTTGTGGTAATTTTACCAGGCAATGACCGGTACAAACCTATTTTTTTTAAAATCATAGTTCCAAGCTCAGCTTGAGAATGAGACCCCCTGATTTCAGGTCCTGCTCTGTTTCTTAAAAATAACGTAAATTACTTAATCTCATTTAACTCTACTTTCCACATCTTGATTAAGTAAGATAATGCATGTTTAACATTTAATAGACACAACTACTCAAAAAATTTCACCTAACACAATTACATTTTTTTCTTTTCTTTCTTTCCTTTTTTCCTTCGTTTAAAAAATATTTCAATAGCTTTAAATATGCCAGTGATTTTTGCTTACATAGATATATCATATAGTGGTAAAGAAGTCTGGGCTGTCAGTGTACCCCACTAGAGCACATTGTGCATGATAGATGATTTTTCATCCCTTACCCTCTTCTTACCTTCTCCTTTTTGAGTCTCCGGTGTCCATTATACCATTCTGTATGTCTTTGCAGATCCACTTATAAGTAAGAATACGCGGTATTACATTTTGTGCACAATTACTTAGTTAGATTTTATATCATTGTTAATCTGTCTTTGGTGCACCAACTTTTTTTTTCCTTTTCAAAATAATCACTAACAGTATTTGTCAGGACAGGTTAGGATATGTTCAAACACCCCTCAAGTTCCTATGGTTTAAAATAAACAAAAAATCCCTGAACAGGTTGGCAGGGGCTTTGCTGCATTTGGAAATTCAATCAGACATTCAAGTGGAGGTGGTCTCCACCGCTTGTCCTCAGAAACACACAGCTTCCTTAGCTGAAATGTTAGAGGAGCAGAAAATCTGAAGAGTCACATGTGGGCTTTTCAATGTCTCCAACAGGAAATGATACATGTTGCTTTCCCCCCATTCCACTGGCTTATACCAGACACACTCTGCAGCCTCACTCTGCAGCACAGGGCTGAGAGAAGTCTCTTCCACATTCCCAGAAGAGGAAAACGGACGAGGTACTCCTGGCAATGTCTCCCTCAGAATCCTGGTATTACACATGGCCTATCTCCTTAATCTTCCTTTAATGTATTATTTTGGTGTTATTGTGTGTGTTTTTATTGTAAACTACTTCAAATCTTTTTCATGAAAAGAGTCTATGAAAAATGACCTCCTAATATTTTTACTGGGAAGTTGACTTTGTTCACCATTTTACCATTTCTACACTATATCATTATATTATTTGAGAATTTTGACACTTTGAGAATTTATATCTGTTGTGTTTTATGAGATGCAAGTACTTACGTCTAGAGAATTTAGCGGTCTTCCAGAACTGTTCCAGCAAAAACTCATCCTCAAATTCCTTAGAGTTAAAAGTAATGCTTTGCATTCTTGATGAAAGTAAATGTGCTTTCTGAATGTAAAAACTTATCGGAAGAAGATTAATCGCCACAGAGAAAGGGTGATAATGCACTCTTTCTTAAAATCATTATGCTAAACATTTGTATAATTAGCAAATTCAACCTATTTTAATTGTGGGTAGGCATTATGAAAAACAAACAGGCTCACAAAGCCCTGGAAAAGAACTGATTGTTAAGTATGCACTTTGCCAACAATAAATAGTAAATCCTCACAAGTTTATGATTTTGAAAATAGATATAATGTGGCTCAGTTTGAACAGAGATTTCGAACATCAAATGCTTGATCTGTTTATTTTTTTGTTTTCAGGATTGGTCTGTAAACATGATGACTCTCAGCCTGTCGTATTATTTTTGCTTCTATGTGGTCAGAAACACAAGAGGAGTCTTATTTTTCAGGATATTTTGAAATTTCTGTGTCAGTTCCTACTGTGAAACAGACATGGTCGAAACAGATGAAAACAAAGGGCTTATTGCTGTGATTTTTCAAAATGTTTTTTTTTTTTAAACGCAAGAATGATTCAATCATATATTTGAGTTAAATTTGGGTACTTAGGAGGTACTAACTCTTCTAAGGCATTAGGTAGTGGAAAGATGGCAGTGGTACCCTCACCTCCTGTGTCCCTGGCAGCTACCTTCTTCCACAGAAAGGGGGCACATGTGGACAAACACAGTCCTTCTGAAGGCCTGTCAGGAACAGTGTGAAATTAAATGCCAACTTTTCCCTTTCCCCATGCCCACAAATCGTCTATTTTCAAACCACATTGATTTTCCTTCCAAAACCCTTCTTGAATTACTCTTGTTCTTTCTCCCACCACAGTCGAGTTCAAAGCACCATCTTATTTTGCTCAAAAATGCCCGTGCAGCATCCTGATGACCTATTCAGCAACTCTAGATCCTGCATTGGGTGCAGCTTCCATTCTGAGGTCTGAGAGATCAAGTAGAAACACCAGTCTGATGATGTTTGCCTTCCACGTTTCTCATCGTAGACATTTCAAGGGCTAGTCCTTGCCCAAAGCCTGAAGCCTCAAGTCCTTATAATCCACTGCCTACCTCTTCTGCCTTCTCAGTAGCCACTTTTCCCTTAGATTTCCCCATCTCAACTGTGTTCCCCTCTCTCCCTCTCTCACATAGAGAGGGGCCTTTCTATCTGGGTCTTTGGAGTGTGTGATAGGGTTGGGGGTGGTAAAAAGAAAGAGGAGGATGGAAGCAAAAAAAAAACCAAAAACCTGGATAACGATTCTAAGCTAATGATTCAGTTAAACCAGAATGTTAACAAATATATTTTTTCTCAATTGACACCGACTGCTACAGAACTTATCTGTTTATTTCATAGGACTTGACTGGACAAATCACTTAGAAGGTGTTTATAATTTGGGCAGTTTCTGTTTGGAAGCAGGGCATCTCTGCGGAAAGAGACCTTAGTGACGGAAGGGAAAGATTATGACTAGGTTCCTGTGTAGAATGTGTTGCTATAAATTCATGACCTGGTTTCATAAATCTTCCTCTTTATAGGTGCAAGTATCCATTTTTAGTCAGGTTAAGCCCTCAATATCCTTTTCATTGTTTTGAGGTGTGCTGGTTCAGGATGCTCTATACAAACCCCGAACTGTGAATTGTTCAGCCACAGACCAATTCATTATTATCTGGTCTCCTTACAAGGTGACCATAACCAAGGGAGGTCCAGAAATTTTATCTGGAAATGGTGCAAATGGGATGATTAGTTGCTTAGAACAGGAGTCCCCCTATCCCTGGGCCATGGACCAGGGATGGTCCTGGACTGCTAGAAACTGGTGTCCACAGCAGGAGGTGAGCGGCAGGCTAGTGAGCTAAGCTTCATCTGTATTTACAGCCACCTCCCATCACTCATATTACCGCCTGAGTTCTGTCTTCTGTTAGATCAGTGGCAGCATTTGATTTTTATAAGAGCGCGAACCCTTCTGTGAACTGTGCATGCAAGGGATCTAGGTTGTGCACTCCTTATGAGAATCTAATGCTTGATGATCTGAGGTGGAGCTGAGGCAGTGATGCTAGCTCTGGGGAGCGACTGCAAATACAGGTTAGCGTTAGCGGTGAGGTCTGACAGCACAGAGACCATAATAAATCAATTACTTGCAGACATATCAAAACCCTATCAGTGAGTGGCAAGTGAGTTGATGTACTTCAGTTGTACAGCTGCATCTGGTGGCAGGCTTGGAGACAGAATCAGACACTTATTGTAGTCCGTGCATGGACCACCCATTATTTTATTTACCACTTCCGTCTACATCTCCTTTTTTATGGTGAGCTGTATAAGTATTTCATTAGATATTACAATGTAATAATCACTGAAGTAAAATGCACAATAAATGTTATGTGTTTGCATCATCCCCAAAACATCCCCCCTCCCCCTCTCAGTCCATGGAAAAATTGTCTTCCATGAAACCAGTCTCTGGTGCCCAAAAGGCTGGGGACCACTGGCTTAGAATTAGGGAATATGGTACTTACTTTGAATCTGCATTTTTATGGCAAGCCACACCATTTTTGGGGTATAAATTTTATGCTTATTTGGGGTAACTATGCAGGGAACAGAAGATGAATATGGGAGACCCTTTGTAGCCATTGCTGCATTCAGCAAAATGGTTAGACATTTCCCCACTTGCAGATCGTGGCCCTCATATCACTATGACCTGTCTTATCACTTAATTGTACATCGTGTTTTGTCTTTTGGGGTGTGAGGTACATGTCTCACACCTGCCTCTTTCTTAGCACATGCTACCATGTTTATATCTAGCCGAATCTCAGTAGCTATTTTATGGATGAATTAATGGTTCCCCATGAAATGTTTCTACTCAGCAATAGCACTTGGATAGTTTCCATGTGCTGGCCAGGTGTGTCGTAACTGAAAAGAGTCTCAAAAGTGGAATTTAAATCAGAGTTTGTTTCTTGCTTATCTCATTTTTGGCATTCAGTTTTAGGTTTTAGGCCTTATTACAGAAGTCATGATGATTAGTTTCAAATAATCCTAGCAACTGAGAACTAGAGGGATCTTTACGAATTACTTAAGTGTGTAGATTTCAAAATGGGGTACCTGAGGAGGTGAGCCCTGGTTCCAAATCTCAAAGTTTGCCGGTGTCCTGGATCAGACTGAGAGTCCAGATCTTAATAATGTTTTTCTAGTGCTTTTGACATCGATATGGGAATTTTTTCATTTTACTTCTAGCCACCATTATGGCATTTTATTGGAGACAGCTAAAAATATAACTTTGGCTTTGATTATATTTTAAAAGTATACTAATTAAAACCCAGGCCACATGACAAAGTCTCCAGAGTGGTGAATACTATTATTATCAATGTGTGAATTCAAAGAGCAGATTCCCATTCATTCTAATACTCTAAGCAAAATAGTCACTAGGGCCAATCTGCTTCTAAACTGTAGGGAATAGGAAAAGAAATATATCTGGAGGAAATGCCTCGGCTTGTAAAGTTAATTAATTTCATTATACATGATTAATTAATTTTATTATTCGAAACTTATGTAAAATTTTTAGTCTACGTGGCAGTTTAGTTCTGGGCGCTCATTCTTTTACTTATTTGTGAACCAAAATTGGTTACCTTGGGCTTCTGATATCAACCCTGACACTCTTCATAAGTAGAGATACTTTTTTTCTATATATGCAGATGCTATAATATGTGGTAAGTTTAACTGTTTAAAAAAGTTCTCAGCATATACATTTTGATTTTTACAAACTCCTTTCAATCTTAGGGTGATCTTATTTTCCTGTAACTTTTTGCTCCCTTACTTAGAGCTCTATGTTGAAACCTGTCTGTAGGTAATCCACTGGAATTCTCTTTGGAAGAGTTGTGGAAGGAGTATCAACATTGGTGTGTTTTTTCTTTTCTGGGTTTAGTGATTTCTTTCCTATGTTCACCTCTTTGGGGAAAGTCAAGTGCTTGGCTAAATTTTCACTATGACTTAAACAGAAAGATTTTTTAAAAATTAATAAAAGCATAAGTAGCCCTCAACACAATTAATTTTGCTAATTAAAACGTTCTGATTGTTAGCATTAACACCTGTCAAATACCAAGTGTCTTAGTATTAACCTAGGTGGTGGCATATCAGTTGATTACAGAAATATTTCAAGAGTCATAAATAAGAAGGCAAAAATTAATTATAGCTTATTGAGTTTGAATTAATAATTACTCTAGTTTCCATCAGTTTCAAATGAGAATTCTTTCTGAAGTCAAACTGTCCAGAAAAAAGTTTCAGTAACTTTGGGGCAGTGCTTTTATAAGAAGATATAAGGTGTTCATTTTCAACACCCTTTATTTATACTTACATTTACAATGATGACTATTACTTGCTTAAAACACTAACTTTTATCTTTTCCAAAGAATAATACTCATAGGAATAGTAAAAGAGTGGCACGTGGAACCTGATAACATTTTAAAGTCATCTCTCTGACATCTTTATGAGCATTTCATCCAGATATTCATGTGTTTATTTTATTGGCTCCATTTATTTGCAGTTCTTCTTATTTCATGAAGGATTTGCTTAAGAATTATTTATCATATAATAAAAATGGAAAAATAGGATATATGTTTTAAGCTTAAAACTTTTCAAGAAAGAAAAGTCTATACTTACTATCATGTTGGGTAAAACTTATGAATATAAGTAACTTTTTAGGTATGAACACTATGATGGTTTAAAATACATCTTTGGACTTTTTTGCACATTCTTTTCAAAATATAGAGTCTAATTCCTCTCTTCTAATGTGAGCTTAACTTAGTGACTTGCTTCTAATGAAAAGAAAATGATGGAAGGGATGCTGGGTTACTTCTAGGCTAGATTAGAAATGAGGTCACAGCTCTGCCCAGGTCTCCTGCTCTTATGGGAATTCATACTTCGTGAGTCCTGGGGCAGTGTGTCAGAGAGCCTGCTGGAGAGAG
This sequence comes from Carlito syrichta, assembly GCF_000164805.1. NCBI lineage: Eukaryota > Metazoa > Chordata > Mammalia > Primates > Tarsiidae > Carlito > Carlito syrichta. The sequence continues at coordinate 157,859 of NW_007232243.1, read as the reverse complement.
CTCCCATAGAGAGGCACATAGAAGTACCAGAAGATACCTTAGGATTCCAGCTGTCCAGCCCTGGCACCAGACAGATGAGAGAAGAAACCTGGTGATGTCCCCAGCCTAAGCCACCACTGAACTGCATCCGTATGAAGGTCTCTCATCCAGAATTGCACAGTCGAGATGCTCTGGAAGTCCTGACCTGCAGAAACTGAGAGATAGTAAATGATGATTGTTGTTTTAAGCCACTATGTTTTGGATGATTTGTGAGGCAGCTTAGACCCCCAGAAAAAATACCACTACTGAGTTGCGTAATTGCAGAGGGTTTTAAAGGCCAAAGTCATGAATGCTCCCATCCTGGAAAGGTCAGATCATCAGGAAAATGTCTTTTAAACTCAACAGATCTTTAATGCCCCTTTGCTGGGGCTAGAGAATAATCTGATATGTATCTGGTAGAGCTTCTTCAAAGCCTCTGTCAACAACTGTTGGCAGGGTCTGGGTCAACCCTGGCCTGGCTTAATTTCAGTCAACTACAGCAACTCACCTTCTGTTTTAGGTCCTAGCCAACGCTGATCTTTTGATCAGTGACTCTGTGTGTATGTCAGTGCGTGTGTGTTTTCTGTTTTTTTTTTTTTTTCCTTTTTATCTGAAGGGGCTAAATAATAGTACTGTGGTTGCTTTATGTACAGCAAGAATTCCTAGCAAGAGAATTTTGGTTATCAGCTGAGCTTTGAAACAGATACAACAGAACTCTGAGAAAAGGGATGCCTAAAGCCAAATGTAGGAGAAGAAAACCCTGTCATTTTGTCCCATTAGCCATATGAATTTTAATTTAAAGTTAAATTGTAATTTTAAGTTAAAAATGATATTTAGGAGTCTAAAGACTTAACTGGAGTTTTAGAAAAAATTAGTGGGAATTGTCACAATTACTCATGTAACTATAGTATAAACTAAGATTACAAAATTTAAAAAGCCTAATCCCATTGACAAGTTTCAACAAAGCTTATTCCAGGCTAGTCTTGGTTGTGCTGCTTAATTCATTCTAAATTAAAAACAAAATTATATCCCCCAAAGATAAAATTATTTATAGTACGAGTAAAGACTGTTCTATTTCCTGAGTTGTATAGGATTTCACTTACACAGTTTTGATGCCTTCTGGGAAAAGATTCACAAACCACTGATGGCAGAAATCCTTCCCGGTCCAAATGTCCCCTTATTGTCAGGGAATTCATGTGTTCAGGCATGAAGGAGAAAGAACATTCGATCCAACTGCTGTCCTGGGCCGCTTCCCATGAGCAAGAAAATGTGCTGTGTTAGTGACTATTTAAAAAAACTTTAAAAAAACTCACTTATATATTTATATATATACGCACATATATATGAAATACTATCTTCTCAAGTTGCAAAACAAAAATATTATTATCAATTTTAGATATAGAGGTTAATAAATTTATTATAAACCATGTATTTTATAAATACAACAGCAGGCTCCACAGAGAGCTGCAGACATTCACCGAAACTTGCCATTGTGGATGAGGCTGCCTTACTCATTGGGGGACTCACTCACAACAAATCATGGCTCAGAGACAGTCACCTCCATGGAAAGTGGGCACTTTCTAATCTTGGTTGCCAGCTTCTTGTGGAATTCCATCCTGAAGCACTTCACTCTTACATTGCCATGACTCTGAACAAGGCAGACTCTGCATTCCCAAGATTAGTAACTTTAAAGCAGTAGTGTTATACCATGGCCTATAATTTTTATTTTATTTTATAGTATTTTATTTTATCTTATATTTTATGTACCCCTATAGTTGTGGGGTGCATGTGAAGATTTGCCACATAGGTAAATGGCATGTAGGCGAGGTTTGGGCTTCTAGCAAGCCTCGCTGCCTCTCGCCCACTAGTGAACATGGTACCTAATGGTTGGTTGTGTTTGGCCTATAATTTAAATTGTAGTCATTTTAAAATCAAATATTGGTAAATTTTGATGTAGAGGGATAGGCAATCCATAATTGGCTTAAAAGAATATTGTCCCTCATTACAAAAAGAAAAAAACTTTTCTCCCGGTCACTGCAGGCTCAACCTGCTAGGCTCCAGCAATCCTTCTGCCTCAGCCTTCCAAGTAGCTGGATCTACAGGTGCGCGCTACCATGCTCGGCTAATTTTTGATTTACTGTAGAGATGAGGTCTCGCCAAGTTGCCCAGGTGGGTCTCGAACCCGCGGGCTCAGGCAATCCACTCACCTCAGCCTCCCAAAGTTCTGGGATTACAGGCTGAGCCACTGAGCCCAGCTTGCACTGTACTATTTCTTTGGACCCTTACAGAAACCCTGAGATCTTTGCCATTATCTCCATTTTGTAGATAAGGACACTGAGAAGCAGGTTAGTGATTTGCTGGTTCTCATAGAGTCACGTGGGTATGGTAGGGGTGGGGGAGTTGGTGGCAAGATTTAAAACCCAGGCAGTTGGGTTCTGGAACGATTTAGCTATTGCACATTGGCTGGATGGAGTAGTGTAGTCACTTCTACCAGAGGCAAGGGTGGAAAGGGTGGGGGAGGGGTGGTGACTGCAACTAAAATAAAATACAAACAAGGAGGCTTTCCTCCAGGTAGTTTTAAGTCTTTCTTTTATATAGAGTAGGGGAAGATTCATCCTGCTTCTTCCTTGGAAATACAGACTCTGAGTATGAAGATGTCTTTTATAATCCCAATTTAGCAACAGCCTCAAGCTGTTCTTAGCTTGGGAAATGCTGCACGACTGACTCAGAGTGACAGTGATGAACATATTTTGGCTGACACTTCACCAACATTGGGGTTTATTTGTCTCATTAATATTTTTCTTTAGGCAAAATATATTTGTAATGCCCTTTCTATTTATCAAGTGGAAATGTGTTCTTTCTTGAGTCAGATGACCCTCAGTGACAGGCGACCGAGAAGCAGACGACAGATGGTTTAGATGCTCCTTTTGCACAGTTTTAGAAATGCAATCTCTTTGTAAAAGGATGTAAGTCTGATTCAGGGTAGTGCTCGCTGTGTACCATTTTGGTTTTTTGACTGTGTCGGTTGAGCAGAAGTTGTATGAATTCCAAAAGCAGGATTCCTGCCGTGCACACTGCAGTCCGGAACATGGCTCCCGATAGAGAGGATATGACCAAGCTGTCACATTGGGTTCTTTTCCACGAACAAAGCTTCTCAAGGTGTGAGATTAAAGCTACCACCTAGCCCTGAGCCACAGATTTGGGTTTCTGGTGCTGTAGTTGTTCTATTCTTTCCTATCACTCCCTTTGTGGGCTATCTTATTCAAATTCTTGTCTTGTGATAGATCCTTTCCATCAGGAAGATTCAAATATACTCCAATCCAAAGGTGAATCATATATACTTGTTAAAGCATTTCTTTCCTCAAAATGGAATTTCTTCTCAGCAACAAGTGTAGGCTTGTGCATCTTGGTGTGAGCATGTCCAAACATGAGGCAGAAGTTGGGGGAGATTTGATTCTTAAAGGAAAAACAAAATCATTTTTGAGAAGTAAAATACCTGAAGAGGAAATTGCTTGATGAATCCTTATGAAAAGTTCAGTCATCCAGATGCCTTGTGTAACAAATGTCAATTTTATCATAGACAACTGGATAAATTAGCCAGATGTATTTTATAGATCTGAGATTATGACCTCAATTTCATGTTGTTTACACATAAATATGGATAATCAGAGACTTAGGGTATGGCTTAAAATTTTTTTTTCTTCCAATCCCTAGCACTATTAGGTGTCTTCTACCATATGAAAGCCTTAAAAATGTGTAATTGTCCAGTAATTGTCATCCTTGCAGATGGTGTTATGCCATATTACATGGCAGATTTTATGAGGATCCACAGAGTACTTTAAAAATATGGGTCATATCCTTCAGGGGTGTTTAACTGAGTCCAAAAGTAAGCTGATAAACACCCTCAAAGTGTGTGTCTGGGAAGGCACCCTGTGGGGACATGGTATTGTGCCTATATGCACAAGACCTTTTTTTTTGTTTTTGAACATCACATAATCACAGCACTGACTGCACTGATATTGGTTATATTTCAGTATCTCAGTATATCACGGACCAGGTGGGAACTTGTTAAATTTGAAGGGTGAAGTCGCTGGGATTTTGTGGGTGGGAGGTTTTGTTTCATGGCTTGTGAGAAAGTGAAGGGGAGGAAATAAAGGTGGGGGAGAAGAGTGTAGCCAAGGTCTTCCACATGAGGTTTGCAGGCTGGGGTTTCAGGAACTGAGACCTCTGGTGACTGGTGGAGAGAGAAAGTGGTAGTTAAATGTCAGAGCACTTAAAACCTTTACCTCCAGGTTAAATTTTGGTTTCGCACCCTGGTTAAGTGTGAGGTACCATTTAGAGCTGAGAATGGGAGTACCAACTTTACCCCTGGAAAGCCTCTGAGGATGTGAGTCCTGTAGCAAGAGGGCAGTTGAAATAAATTCCATATGACCAAGCAAACAGAGTAATTACCACCAACACACACACACACACACACACACACACACACACACACACACACCCTAATTAACAAAAATTAAACAGCAACAACAAAACACCAACTTATCTGCTACAGTTACAAGGCCTCAAATTTGTAATTTGCAAGTTCCTTTTTTTAAAAAAGACCTAGCTTAGCTCTTCTGAGAACTTAGAGGGCAAGCCTGTGCTAGGTGCGTTATGTACATTTTCCTTTGTGATCACATAAGTGACTCACTGCATTTATGAAAGCAATGAATTAATGCTATTCTTGGGGGCCCAAGTGACCAAGCCTTCATATGCGAGAGGATCTCCTGCAGAGTCTGGAGGAGAAGGTGGTTATGTCTCTTTAGGCCTATTTGACAAAAGCAGTTAAATTTTGTTCCAAAGCTGTGAGGCTGCAGACACTGTGAACAGCAGGAAAGCCTTTTCACAGTTCAAGGAACCTTGCTGCCTGAAATGAGAGCTGCCAGGGATGGCAAAATATCAAGTATTTCTTTCTATGACTACTTAGTACTGGAAAAACATTTGCCAACAAGCCATCTCATCCTAGTGTCCCAACAAATAGCCTGAATTTTAATATGTGAATGGAGAGATGTGCTCGGAAAAGTCAGAGTCTGTCAGATTTTGCATTCCCTTTTGTATCCAAACGCACAAAAGTAAGAGCAAAATTCTAATGGGAAATGTTTTCAGTTAAAATTCATTCTCAATGATAAAATCAGGTAAACTTATTCTTTTCCTAGGCTCTTTTTGCTTCCAAGATCACACAGGAATTTCCTTTTTTTTTTTTTGAGTTGGAGTCTCACTCTGTCACCCAGACTGGAGTGCAGTGGCCGCTTCCGGCCACTGCAGCCTCGACCTGCTGGGTTCCAGCGATCCTTCCGCCTCAGCCTTCCAGGTAGCCGGAATTACAGGCATGCGCTACCACGCCCAGCTGATTTTTTGATTTATTGTAGAGACGAGGTCTCACCAAGTTGCGCAGGCGGGTCTCGAACCCTCGGGCTCAGGTAATCCACTCACCTCAGCCTCCCAAAGCGCAGGATTACAGGCTGAGCCACCGAGCACGGCTAGGAGTTTTCTAATATATTGTCTGGAATGTCAAGTTTAACTCTCTGGTGCCGCACCAAAGACAAGACTGTAGCAATTAGGAAAGTGTTCAGATGACCACTCACAAGAACACAAAAGGATCGGCCTTGAATTGAAAAGATTAAAGGACTATGCTCTTTTAATCTGAAGAGCATGGTTATTTAATGATGATCTTTGTATAGACATGCATGATTTCTGTACAGGAATTGGACAGTAACTGTTTCCCATCTTTACTTGAAAAGATAATAGGAAAAAATGAAATTAGGCAACAGCATGCAGGATTCAACTCAGACTTGAGAAAGAACCTTGACAGGGATAACATGACAACCCCAAATCTGAGAGAACGTGCGTGTAATGTTCTTTACGTATTCCAAAGAAGTCACCCAGAAGTCCGGCAGGGAGAGATAGCAGTTTGTTAGAATTTACAGGAGGCACCAATGGCAGCTGGTCGATCAAGAAAGAATTTGCACCTTGAGACAGTACAGCGAGCAGTTTTATAGTCAAACAAGTTAATTATTCAACCCGGTGGGTACAGTCACAGTGCGTAAGGGTGCCGCCCACATTGTTCTCAGCTCTGTACCCTGTGACTTGTGTCTCCATTACTGGGAATATGCATATCCTGCAGAGACCATCCTTGGCCAGAGGCTGCTCCCTGAGGGAGGGGGCAGAAAGAAGCCAGATATAGGGGGAAAAATGTCAATGTCTGGACAATTACCTCACAACGGGGGATTAGCAAATACATGGGGGAGAAAGAGAATGTCTTCTTTAGAGGTTAGATAAAATAGGCTAGGCTATCGTGCACTTGCCTACTTTAGATGTGATTTTGCCTGATGGCAGTGAGATTAAATTCAAAGATTTACTAAGGCTTCTGACATTCTATTTTATGTTATTTGGGCATTTAAATTTGCTAAACACAATACTGAAAAGCATTAGAGCATGGAGAATAGATTGTCAGCCAGAAGCATAAAAACTCTCCTTTTTGTATATAGGCTGGACTGAAACAACCTTTTCATTTAATAGGAGTCAGTGTAACCTCTGAGACAAGAGGATATGTGTCGTTTTTACATTTTGATTTAAAATTTTTCTAAAAAAGAGATTTCTTAAAAAATTGAAAGAAAAGATGTTTAGCCAGTGTGATTGACTCCTTAGAACAAATAACATAAACTTATTTATAATGTGACATTTATATAATAAATTTCAAAGTAGAATTTTGGATAATAGTCTTTATAACTGTAGTGCAGGGATCCCTAACCCCTGGGCCATGAACCAGTACTTGTTCATGGCCTGTTAGGAATCTGACCGCACAGCAGAAGGTGAGCGGCTGATGAGTAAGCAAAGCTTCATCTGTATTGACAGGCATTCCTCACTGTTGCTTGCATTGCCACCTGAGCTGTACCTTCTGTCAGATAAGCAGCAATACTAGATTCTCATAGGTGCATGAACCCTATTGTGAACTGTGCATGAGAAGAATCTAGGCTGCATTAGATGAGAATCTAATGCCTGGATGATCTGAGGTGGAGCTGAGGCGGTGATACTACTGCTGGGGAATGGCTGCAAATACAGATTAACATTAGAGTGAGGTGTGACTGCCCAGAGACCATAATAAATCAATTGCTTGCAGACTCATATCAAAACCCCATCAGTGAGTAGTAAGTGAGTTTATGTAATTCAATTGTACAGCTGCATCCAGTGGCAGGCTTGAAGTCAGAATCAGACACTTATTTTAGTCTGTACGTGGCCCGCCCATTATTTTATTTACCACCTTTTTCTGCACCTCTTTTTTAAAATGATGAGTTATGTAATTATTTCATTGTATATTGCAATGTAATGATAATAGAAATAAAGTATTCAATAAATGTTATGTGCTTGAATCACCTTGAAATCATCCTCTCTCCCCCGCCCCACCGTCCATGGAAAAACTGTCTTCTGTGAAATAGGTCCCTGATGCCAAAAATGTTGGCGACTGCTGCCCTAGTGGACTGATAGGAATAAAATTTAAAGATGCAACTAGATGATACACTTGTCTTTATAAATAACTTTAAAAAAAGAAGTTTTAGAATCACATTTCCGAAAAACTGTGAGGTTATTACAGAGAGTATTCCTATACCCCACACTCAGTTTCCCTCATTAACAGTTACGTAAGTTTGGTACATTTGATATTATTAATGAATGGATGTCAATATATTATTATCTAAAGATAATACTTTATTCATATTTCCTCAGTTTTTTTCTAATGTCCTTTTTCTGCTCTAAGATCCCATCCGGGATACATCACATTTAGTCGTCATGTTTCCTCAGGTCTTCCTGGCTGTTAGTTTCTCTGACTTTTGATTTTGCTGACCTTGACAGTTGTGAAAAGTGCTGGTCAGGTATTTTGTGGAATGCCCCTCAGATGGTGTGTTGTCTGCTGTTTTTCTCATGATTAGCCTGAGGTTATGGTTTTTGGGGAGGAAAACCACAGAGGTAAAGTGTCATTTTGTTACATCATGTCAAGGGCCCGTACAATCAATGTGACTATTCACTGTTGATGTTAAATTTGATCGCTGAGATTGTGTTTGTCAGGTTTCTCCACTGTAAAGTTACTCTTTTTTCTCCTCTCCATGGTGCACTCATTGTAAGGAGGTTACAATGCCAGGCCCACACTGGGGACTGTAGGGTGTTAGGTACCATCTCCTTGAGGGCAGAGTATCTACAGAAATTATCTACAATTCTTCTGCATGGGAGATAAGGATCTCCTCTCTCATTTGTTAATTGAGTCATATATTTGTAACAGTTTGGAGTCATGGGTATTTACCTTATGCTTTGGGTAATAATCCCACACTACTTTATTCGTTGCTGAGATGTTCTAGTTTTGGTTACTGGGACTCTTCAAGCTGGCCCCTGTGCTCCTTTGACATACCCTATTACTTTTTTTTTTTTTTTTTTAATACTTCTTACCTTCTGGAACTACAAGATTCTCCAGATTCATCTTGTGTATTTCCTGCCTCAGTCCTAAAACCAGTAGTTTATCCAAAAAGCCTTGTTTTGTTTTGTTTTGTTTTTAAACTGGAGAATGGTATTAGAAACCAAGATCTGGGTGCTAGGTATGCTCATTGCTAGTGAGTGTTGTGCATCTCAGTTAACTGAGCTGAGAAAAAGAAAATATAGGTATTGTTAGGTCAAATTCCCAGTGGGATCTCCAGAATGTTAGGTCAGTCCTGCCTGGGGGTGGGTGTCTGGTGTGCAATTGGTGCCGTATGAAAGATGCAAAAAATTGCATAGAAGCTAGATTAGAAAATATAGTTTATTTAGAAAGTAAGTTACAGAGAGAGAAAGAGAAGGTTCGCCTCCCCATGGTAGGGGAGGGGGCCAAAGCCAGAAAACATGGCCTGACCATAGCTCAAAGAGCATGTGGCCACACCAGAGTCTAGTAAGGCAATGGCTGCCAGCTACTTGTGGTTGAGTCCATTTAATCCTTCCCTTTGATGGGGGAAGGTCATTAGGGTGATTGGGCGGTAGTCTGCTCCACATCATCATGAAGGGGCAGGTAAGTGCAGGTACTGTCATCAGGTGATGGACTGCAGGCAGATGGGTGGGTTAGTCACATGATTGCTGCCATGGTAGTGTCTGTCTGTATCACATAGGCCATGAAGGGCTGATTAGGTTAACTTGGATCTTATGGGTGGAGGCAAATACTTGACATAGAAAAGCTAATTAGTGTAAAACAAGCTGGAGAGGGAGTTGTGAAACAATTATCAATAGCTATCTCTGAGAAACCAGTTCTGTCCTTGGCTAATGATTAGAGGGTAAGTTAAGTGAACTGCTAGAAACACATGAGATTTAGGCAATGTTAAAATGGCCACTCATTGGGTATATTAAATCCTTGTTCTGGCCTTTCAGTTATCATATGTATAGTAACCTGTTTGTCTACACTTATCTATATATATATTTCTATATGCATCCATCTACATCTGTAGGAAGTATTATTACATTCTTTCTTGTTTTTTATGCCTGCTGCTCAGAAAAATGAGACTGAGACAGCAGCTGTTGTAGTGGAGAAAGAGTTTAATATTGCAAAGCAAATGAGTGAGAAAGACGGGAGAAATTTCTCAAGTTCATCTTTCCAATAATTCAGAGGTTAGGACTTTTAAGGGTAATTTGACAGGCAAGGAGCTAGGGAATTGGGGCTGCTGATTGGGGATGAAATCAAAGGTGTTGAGATTGTCTTTGTGCACTCAATTTATGGGTGGAGTTCATGGGTCACTGGTCCGGTTGCTGTCAAATAGTCTACCAGAATGCAGAGTCTGAAATATATCTCAAATGCTAGTTTGTGTTATCTATAGGAGTAATTGGGGAAGTTAAAAATCTTGTGAACAATGAATGCAGGAAGTGGGGTCCCTAATGATCAAAACTACTCACACCCTTTGGCCAGTAAATGTCTGTATACCATCCAGGAGATTAGCATAACCTGCAACTCATTGTGCTTCAAGAGAAAAACAAGCTTGAGGCCAGTTGTGGTGTTTTTTGCCTATAATCCCAGCACTTTAGGAGGCCAGGGCAAGAGGATCACTTTAGCCCAGGAGTTAGGGATCAGCCTAAGCAACATAGCAAGACTGTGTTTCTACCAGAAATTTTTTAAAAATTAGCTGGACGTGTTGATGCATGCCTGTAGTCCCAACTACTTGGGAGGCTAAGGTGGAAGGATCGCCTGGACCCAGGGGCTTGAGGCTGAGTGAGCCATGATTGTGCCACTGTTCTCTAGCCTGACAGAATGAAACCCTGAATTAAAAAAAAAAGTTTGGGATTTTACATTTAGGTCTTTGGTCCATTTGGAGTTGATTTTTGTGTATGGCAATAGGAAGGGGTCCTGTTTTATTCTGCAAGAGATACTTGCACACACATGTTTATTGCAGCACTATTTATAATAGCAAAAACGTGGAACCAACCGTGCTGCCCATTGAAACTGGAAGGGATAAAAACAATATGGTACACCTACATGATGGAATATTATGCAGCCATAAAGAAGAACAAAATTATGGACTTTGCAGCAACTCGAATGGACTTACAGTCTATAAAATGCAGTGATTTATCACAGAAACAAAGAACTGAGTACCATATGTTTTTACTCATAAGTGGACCCTGAGCAGTTACCATAATACTATAAAAAAGGGATTGGCAGTAGCTAGAAACTGCCAGGGGAGGTGGGGCACATAACATCAATAAGGATACCTGATCTCAAATCAGGCAAAGTAGGGACCAAAGGTAGACCCAAACTTTACCTGCATGATGACCATTTGTATACATAATTCTTATTTGTACCCTTCACTTTTAAAATAAAATAAATTAAAAAAAATTACTCAGTGAAAAAAGTATTTCTGTATATTGTCAAATAATTAGTGATACTAGATCTTTTCTTATTATGTTTATAGGTATGTTGTTGATATGTTTCAAGAGTTATATAAATTTATAAAAATATAATATGTTAGGAACAAAATTCTGGTTGCTATCCCAAAATATTATATGTAATAAACAAACCTAAATTTCCTCACTAGAGAGAGAGAGAGAGAGAGAGAGAGAGAGAGAGAGAGAGAGAGAGACAGACAGACAGACAGAAAACAAGTTTGTTAATCTTGCATGCAGGCAGTCCTGGGGCTAGGATATGAATGGAGGGAACCTATGGATTCAAAGAGAACTTTATGATTTAGCTGGGCTTATATCCTGACAGAATTCAGGTCCCTAGTACAATTCCTTGTGACTGTCTTTTGATTTTATATAGGCTATTTCCATATGAGTTCATACTGATATCTCCAACTCTATCTCACTACCTCATGGATCATCACAACCATCTTTCCTAGTTTACCTGTAAACTCTCATTTCCACAGCTTCTACCAACCACCATTTATTGACTTCATTGCTCAATTCTACTATACATGCACAGCAGTATCAGAATTGTTAACCTGGACCCCTGCAGGAAATAACTCTATCAACTAGAGTACAGTGCTAATGTGAAATTCTTCTTGCCTTCAGGGGTATAGAGTCTATGCATTTCCAGAGTTACTAAGGTCAGCACCTTTTCTCCCTGCTCTCTTTAATGAAACGGTTTCTGGCATTTGTAACACAATTAGATTCTTTTTCTTTTTTCTCCAGGCTACTTTATGTCCTGATATCCACCAAACTTCTAAACAAAGCAATTTGAATGCAGTAAGGTATTTAATAATGGTGCAACTTTTTAACACCACCTTTTCTCCTAAACCGGCAACAGCTGATCTTTCAACTATTATTGCTATAGTTTTGCCTCTTCCAGAATGCAATTTAATTGGAATAATACAATATATAGCTCTTTCAGTCTGGCCTTTTTGTTGGTTTATTGGTATGCATTTAAGATTCCTTCATGTGTTTTTATGACTTGATAGCTCACTTATTCTTATTGCTGAATAATATTCCATTGTATAGAGGTACCACAATTAATTTAGCCATTCACCTATTGAAGGACAATCTTGGTTGCTTCCTGTTTCTTAAACTTTATGAATAAGGCTTCTGTAAACATTTATATGCAGGTTATTGTGTGGACCTACATGTTCAGATATTATTGGATCATATGATAAAACTGAGTTGAGAGTGGCCTAGGAATAGGCTCGGGGTCAGGCTGACTATGCTGGAGTTTGTCCCGCAAATAAGATGAACCAGCATCTTAGGTGTGAAGGTTAATTTTAAGTGTCAACATGACTGGGTCACAGGGTGCCTCCATATTTGGTTAGGCATCATCCTGGGGGTTCATATGCAAGTGTATTTGGATGAGATTAACATTTGCACTGGTAGACTGAGTAAAGCAGACTGTGCTCCATAATATGGGGGAGTCTCCTCCAATCAGCTGAAGGCTTAAATAGAACTAGGTGAACATCGCTCAAGTAAGAGTGAATGCTTCCTTTCTGATGGCCTGTAAAGTGGGACATCAGCTTTTTCTTGTCTTTGAGCTGTCCTGTTTTCAGTTCTTCAGGCTTGGTGGGAACGACACCATCTGCCCTCCTGGATCTCCAACTTGCTAACTCTCCATGCAGACCTTGATGCTTGCCAGTCTCTATAGCTTCATGAGCCAATTCTTTTACTAGATCTCTTTGTATATACACACAACCTATTGGTTCTCATTCTCTGGAGAACCTGACCACTCTGTCGAATTTCCTTTTACTTTCCAGTTCAGTAAATATACATTTCTACGTTGTGGAAGAGACAAGTCAGTTGGCAGAAGAAGAGTCTCTCTGGTTGATTAGCTGTGCCTATGACAGGACGACTTTCTCCCTGTCACTCTCCCACTTGAAATCCCAGGATAAAACGCTCCAGTCAAGTAGGCTAGGGAGGCCACACTCACGCACCTGAGTCTGTTCTGGTTTGCTGCCAATGAGCTGTTTGGGCCATGTTAACTTTGCAGTATCAACTAATCCACCAAAAGTTTTTCTGAATAAGTAAAACAGGCACAGGGTTCCCACAAGAGCAGTGTGAGACTTAGGGAGTGGACCACCACCTTGCCTCCTTCCTACGCCTGGGAGTGCTGGACTTGGCTGATTTTAGAGTTGCTCCGAGGGCAGCTTACCTCTGCAATTAAACAGGGTCCCAGAATTGGAGCCTTGGAAGTGAAATTTGCTCAAGGCAAAGATCCAAGTTTTCACTCTGCTTGAGCGGAAAGGTGAGATTAAAAGAGAAAAATGGCTGCATTGAGGACAGAAGACAGACTCCATTTCACCTCAGTCTGTGTTAGCAGTTAATTTCTTCTCAAGAGGGATATTAAGTCTTTTTACCTGGCAGACAGGCTCTGGCTGTTTAAACCCAGTGTGGGCCATGGAATGGAATGAATGATTAGATTTTGCATTAGTCATAGAAAGACAAGGTGCATATTATTTTCTCTGGCATTTCATCATGAAATATAGGCTATCCTTCCACTGAGTATTTGCTTAACCAGGTCATAGGAATTCTTAATTCAGAAAGAGGAAAAAACAATGTCTGAGTACCAGGACCAGCACACTTAAGAACATTTGCAGGTGTTTCTGGATAACAGGAACACACTTGTTTACTCACCCTGAACTTCACCAATATCTTTGCTGACTTACATCGGTCTTTCTGGTCATTACTAACCTTCAGCTCAGAGGCAAAGTCTGTGACAAAAAATTATTGTGAATTTTATGTTTCAGAAAAAATGTACATTTCTATAGATAATAAGATTCCATTTGTTTGTATTTACTATGTTTCTAATATAATAACTCAAATGCTATTCTGTGGAAATAATTGTAAATAAATTATTTAATGATTTTTAGGTTTTATTTATATTCAAACTCAAACTAATAACTTAAAGGTATTATGGATTCAAGGTATCCCCTACAATGTATTTAACATTTACTTCCGCACTAATTTTTACATTCAGAAGCACATTTTAATGATTCTAATAGATTATCATGGATGTAGAACCTTACTGAGAATCTTTAATTTTGTCTCTCACCTCATTTATTTTCAATTTATGTTTTGGTTCACAGTTATGCTGTACTCGAAGCAATGAAACTTACATCCAAGAAAACAGAAATGTCAGGATGGAAGAGTGCTCCAATCAAGCCTGTAACCCTGGACATAACCTTGGTATAGAGTTGATATAATCCACTACCTAGTCATGGTTCTTGGTGCCCGAAGACATACCAGAGCACAGAACGTCATCCATATGTATTTGCTGAGTGGACCTTTTCCTGCTTCACTTCTCCCAGAATCAGTGGGAAAATTGTAACCACTTTCTCCTCTCTTATAGGAAGGACACTGTGGATGAATCAGTCTGGCTCACATTATAGGGAAAGAGGCTGAAGCAAAGTTCCTAAAAAATTGTGGTGGTATTTCAGAAAAATAAGAACATATCCTTGAATATTAGAAATGAGAAAATGACTTTCAGTGTAAACAAAATAGCCTCCTTGTCATTATCCCAAGTTTTACAGCTAGAAAATACTATTCACCAAATTCCAATATTATGTTAGCATCAGGAAGCATTCCTACCTTGATAAAACTCAGAATTGCTTGCAGTCATATGTACATAACTGAAAGGCAAAAAGTGACCTCCCTGTGATAATCTATTAAAAATATTACAAATATTATCTTTGCTGACTTACATCGGTCTTTCTGGTCTTTGCAGTATCAACTAATCCACCAAAAGTTTTTCTGAATAAGTAAAACAGGCACAGGGTTCCCACAAGAGCAGTGTGAGACTTAGGGAGTGGACCACCACCTTTCTGTGTTTTTGATGCTTTTGATGCTGGGGAAAATGAATCTGTGATTCTTTTGCTTCTGTGAAGGTGTTTCCTTGCTCTCTGTGCCTTTTGGCTGGTTGTTTTTAACCAAAGTTATTGAGAATCTGAGTAGGGTCCTTGGTTGAAGAAAAATGTCCATCCCATAGAAAATAAAGAAGCATCTCCTCTGTGAAATGTATAGACCCATTCTGAGCTCTCTAAAGCATTACTATCTCTATAAAAGTCTACAAAGCACTTATAGTCAAAACTATTTTGGGGTAGTAGCTTATTAAGTCTCAGTTTCTACATGCCCTTTTGCAACATAGTCATTCATCTTGTATTAAGACATAAAACATTACTTAATTACTTTGGGGTACATTCAGAGCATGACTCCAGATTACTCAATATAGCTTTGAGACTGAAATGGTTGTCATTTCAGTTACACATGACCAAATAAATAATATTCTCACATCACACATTTCAGGCTGCCACTTAATTTCCTTTCCAAGTAGGCATCTGGTTTTAAATTTGGCTCCATGTCAGTCTTGAAGGGCAGTATTCAAAAGACCTGTGCCTGTCCCGGCATCTGACCTTCGCCAGGGGATGTCAGAGAAGCAGAGCCCTGGTAGGCTTGCTTTCAGAGTCTTATTTCATTTTGGTTGTTGGCTCAGTGCACTCATCAGAGATTGCTATTTCCAGCTGCACTGCAAGCTCTCCCACAGTTTAATTCTTTGCTTATTTTTTTTAGAAATTCTCCATCCAAGCACCACAGTAATGTGCCAAAGTATGACGATGACTTCACACCTCAGCTAATTCACATCTGTGAGGAGAGAAAACAATTTGCAACTGAATCCAGACTCACTAATACCATCATAACAAATTCTCTTACTTGTCAGCCACTCCTGAAACTGCTGGGCAAACCCGAATTTTGACTCAAGAAATGGAGAAATGATAGAATATGCAAATGCAGTAAGCTATATGTGTGTTGATTTGTCTGTTGACCTTATGTTTATAGAGAGTCTATACTGCTCGTGTTTAAAATCAAATCTTATGCTTAAAAAGCATCTAATAAAAAATTATGGATACTTAACATTTATATTATTATGTTATACCCCTCTTAGATTTGTGTTGAAAGACATTTATAATCCATATATTTATTAACCACCCTGTATCATTGCAATCTAAACTTTGCAAACACAAAAGAATCAGTGGTGTTTGTCTTAACCGATGTTAATATTTAAAGGGATTCTCAAATAAATCGTCCTGACCAGAAAATATATATATTTATCGAGCGCTCAGTATAGAACAAGCACCAATATAGACTTGAAGATATTACACGGAGCAAGACATGCAGAGCCTTGCCTTTCATGGAGTTTGGATTTTTGTGTTGGGGGAAGAGAAGGTTAGTAAACAGATAAGTAAACATTTATGTATAAAATTAGGTAATGACAAGTGTTCTACAGAAAATTAAAACTGGGTTATGTGATAGGGAGTATCTACTTAAGAATGGATAGTCAGGGAAGAGACTGTTGTAGAGTTGTTAAGTTCCTTTGGACAAGGAGTCACACGTCATGAAGATTTGGTGGAGAAACGTTCTGGCTTGTTCAAAAGTCCCAAGAAAGGAATGAACTTGACCTATTCAGAGAACAGATGAAAAACGCTTTAAGCTCTTTAATGGTTGGAGAGTAGCATGTGATGGAGGGAAGAAGATGGGGAGAGAAAGGGAGAAATGAACAAAAACATTAATCACGCATCTGCCACAAACTGTGTCAGGAATTATACCAAGCATTTTGCATCTATAAACGAATTTCATCTTTACAGTAGCCTATGGGCTGGGTTCTAGTATTCTCTTCATTTTGAAGATGAAGAAACCAAGGCACAACATTATCATAGTCTGTCTCAGGTCACACAGTGGCAACTGGATCTCAGATTCTCCCATGAATAGACTTTGGATATCGTTCTAAGTGTGTGGGAAAGTGCTGTACTGAGGATTTCAC
Source organism: Carlito syrichta (assembly GCF_000164805.1). NCBI lineage: Eukaryota > Metazoa > Chordata > Mammalia > Primates > Tarsiidae > Carlito > Carlito syrichta. The sequence continues at coordinate 141,070 of NW_007232243.1, read as the reverse complement.
CAGGAGGGTAACTGATCTGCCTTACATTTAAAATTGTCAGTCTGGTTGTAATTTAGGGATGGATGGTGGAAGTGTGGACAGGTATGGAAACAGTGAAACTGCTTGGCAGGCCATTGCAGTCAGTCAAGCATGAAGTATAGTGGCTGATTCCACTATGGGGACTTGTGAGTTGTATATAGGTGACCAGATTTGGGATATGTTTTGAAATAATGCCAACAGGATTTATTGATGGATTCAGTGGGAAGGGTAAAGAAGAGAAAAAAAGATAACTCTTGGCTGTTTGACTTAAATAATTAAGAATATGATGATGATTATTGATGAGCACAATGATAATATATAACATTAATAAAATGCTAACTGTATATGACAGACATTGTTCTAAGTATTTGTATATGCACAAACTCAGTGAATCTTCATCACAACCTTAGGAAGTAAGTACTGTAATTCTCTCTGATCTTCACTAAGAGAGTAAATAATTTGCTCAAGGTCACGGAACTAATATGTCATGGATTTGAACCCAGTCTGAATCTATATAGATTTGGCTGTGCAATCTGTATGCATCGACACTATTCTACACAGACTTTCATTTGTAATCATTAACTGGGTCTACTGGCAGAAGAGTTGGACTTTTCTGTTGGGGGAGGAGAGGAAGTAGAGTTCATTGACTATGCTAATTGTGAGGTGACTTCTGATCATCTATGTGAAGATAAAATCAGGCAACTGGACACTAAATCTGAAGTTCTACAGAGAATTAAGGGCTAGTGACCTAGATTTGAAAGTCACTGGCATATAACTGGTGTTGAAAGCCATGAGTCTGGATTGTGGCATCTGTAATAACAGTAGCGAAGACTTAAGTGGCATTTTCTATATGCCACACACTGTGAAAACTTTGCATACAATAACTGATTTATTTCTCATAACAATTGTTTGAGTTAGAGTATTGTCTAACCATAATCTGCTTCTTTTTTTTTTCTTACAGATTAGAACGTTGAAGCATGCATTTCATTCTGAGACTTGAAAGAGATAAATTTAATGCCTAGAACATAGTACTAAAAAATGTTAGCTATCATTATTAGTAGTAATAGTAACAGCTTCAATGGTGATCTTACTCCTATGTGTTTACTGAGAGTCCAGCACAATACTCAATAAATACATTTTCAACTATGCAAAGGTCTCGCGTTGGTGAAAGGAAAGTACAAAAGATGAATTTATTATATGCTATATCTTTGCTGATAAAGGGACACAAGGAAGTGCCTCTTGGGGGCAGGATCATTCTGAGATAGAAGAAGCAGAAATTAAAAAACAAATTGATGATTTAGGTCAGACTGTTCTGCATTGCAGCTCACTATGTTGATAATAGAACAAAACATTTTCTGTGATTACTACAGGATGGGTCAATTTCTTATCTTGCTCTATACCCACCCGCCAATTATTTTGAATAAAAGGGTCTTGCTGCCTTTTCCTGAACTACCTGCCATGCCATGACCATCTTTGACATAGGTGAAATGGTACAGAGTTTGGAATGGGAGAGAAACATTTTCCTTATGTGATTCTAAGTCTTTTTATTCCTGGGAAATTGCATGGTGTGCCGATGTCAATGGATACTTGTCCAGAAACTTTCATTTTTCCTATCTCTCTTTTTCCCCCAAGAGTCGTTCCTATTTCTCAGTCCATCTGGCACAGCTGTATGATAGCATCACTGCAGGTGCTCTGTTGCTAGCACAGGATAGATTTCCCTGGGTAGCAGTGCTGAGTGGCTCCCTTTCTTGAGTCATTCAAAACAAGACTGGTTGTATAACTCACTAGAGAATAAATACTGTAGGAAACAAGATTACCTAATCATCTGTTGCATCTCTATTTTCTGCTTTTCCATGAATGGCTGGTAACATGAGGAGTCACAGTTATGGATTTCATATTTTTCCATAACATGTTTGCTATTTAGTTTGGATTTCTTAGGTAGAAACTGATGTTTTGAGATTCTGAAGCTGAGTTCATCTGACAGATATAATATTTTCTGGATGGCTGTGGATGATATTAACAAAACATGTCAGAAAGGGGAAGAGAACTCAAATCTTGCCTATAGGTTGCTGTATGTCTATGTTAAGGGTAGTTCCAATTTAAGTTATAAATCCTGCTCTAAGTGAAGTAGATTCTTAATTTTTTTTTTTTTGAGTTGGAGTCTCACTCTGTCGTCCAGACTGGAGTGCAGTGGCCGCTCCCGGCCACCGCAGCCTCGGCCTGGTGGGCTCCAGCGATCCTTCCGCCTCAGCCTTCCGAGTAGCCGGAATTACAGGCATGCGCCACCACACCCAGCTGATTTTTTGATTTATTGTAGAGATGAGGTCTCACTGCCCAGGCGGGTCTCGAACCCGCGGGCTCAGGCAATTCACTCACCTCAGCCTCCCAAAGGTGCGGGATTACAGGCTGAGCCACCGAGCCCGGCTGATTCTTAATTTTTTAATTAAAATGGATTTTTATTGAGATGCTATATAGTTTAAAAATAGTTTGTCAAGGAGTATAATTAAAATAAATCTTCTTTTCTCCTTGTTCAGCTCCCCAATCTTCTCTCCAGAGGCAACAATCTTAACTCTTTTATCTGATTTTTCTTATGCCTCAATATTCCTAAATCAATGTCAGGTTTGGACATTCTTGTTTGACTTGCCATCATGGAAGAAGAGGATTTAGTTCTTTTACAGAAGATCTTCACTGCAAAAATCTGTCAGTTTTCCCATCCATCCAATAAAAGCATGTTGAGCATTTTGATTAAATTAATATTTTGTATTTTCAATTGTAACCATGTAAATTCTGTTCAAGGCTGAGGCATATATTCAAGCTTATATGCTTTGATATTATTTCATATTTTTCTAATTTTCCCCTTAAAGTCAATATGTATTTTTAAAAACCCGTTGATTATGTTTGATTTCCTTTATTTTATTTACTCAAAATTTCAGGCATTTAGATTTTTTTCAGGTGTTAAATATAATAAATACCTATGTACCCATCACCCCATTTGAGAAGTAAAATTTTACAAATTCCACTCAAACCACTGATAATCTGGTTTTGGGGTCACATTTTCCCTGCTGCCCATTAGAGGTAAGCACCATAAAATTTTTGGTTATTATTGCCATGAAGTATTTATACTCTATTTGTTTATGTCCTTAACCAACATATTAAATGTTTTTAACTTTATATAATTACATTATGCTGTATGAATTATTGTAAACCTTGTTTTTTCCCATCAATGGGTTTTTGAAATTTCTGATGCATGTAGCTCTATTGTTATAAATGTTCTATTGTGTAATCTATTGTGTAATACAAATAAATATAAATCTATTGTGTAATACAAATACTGTATTTATTCTTTATTAATTGATATTTAATTTATATGATATCCCTTGATATCTGCAGATGACTGATTCTAGGACACCCTGCAGACATCAAAGTCTGCAGATGCTCAAGTCTCATAAAATGGGGTTGTACTTGCATATTACCTACCCATTCCTGCTGTATACAGTCATGTATCACCTGATAAGATACTTAGAAATGCCTTGTTAGGAGGTTTTACCATTGTACAAACATCATAAAGTGCACTTACACAGACTTAGAAGGTATGGCCTATTACATAGGCTATATGATATGTTGTATTGCTCCTAGGTTACAAATCCAGCATGTGACCATATTGAATACTTACTGTAGGCAATTGCAATGTAATGGTAATCATTTGCACATCTAAACATACAACAGAAACATTTAATGATAGGGAAGATTCAAATTTTTGTAGGAAAAATGGAATAATCATTAATTGTATAGCATTTACATAGTTTTATTATATAAACACTGAATAGTAATGTAGCTCAAATTACTACATAATTCTATAAAAGTGATAAAAATATGGTATAAAAGATAAAAAATAATATACCTGTATAAGGTACTTATCAAGGAAGGAAGTTTCAGGACTGGAAGTTGCTCTTGGTGAGTTAGGGAGTAAGTGATGAGTAATTTTGAAGGCCTAGAACACTACTGAACATTACTGTTATACTACTGTAGACTTGATAAATGCAATACACTTAAGCTATATCACATTTCTAAATTTAAAGATAATAAATTAACCTTCGTATACTGTAATGTTTAAACTTTATACACTTTTTAGTTTTTAAAAAACGTTTTGACTTTTGTGTAGCAACAGTTTAAAATACAAACATATTGTACCACTGTACAAAAAAAATTTTTTTCTTTATATTCTTATTCTTTAAATTTTTTCTTTTTCTTTTTTACTTTTTAAGCTTTTTTGTTAAAAATGTAGACACAAAACATACACATTAGCCTGGCCTACATGGGGTCAAGATCATCAATATCACTGTCTTCTACCTCCACGTCTTGTCTCATTGGAACGTCTTCAGGGGCAATAACACATGGTGCTGTGGTCTCCTGTGATAATGTCTTCTTCAGTATACCTCCTGAAAGACTTGCCCGAGGCTGTTTCACAGTGAACTTTTTTATTTTTATAAGTAGAAGGAATACTCTCTAAATCCAAGATAAAAAGTACAGTACAATAAACACACAAACCAGTGACATAGTTGTTTATTAACATTATCAAGTAGTATGTACTGTACATAATTGTAGGTGCTGTGTCTTCATATGACTGGCAGTACAGTAGGTTTGTTTATACCAGCATCACCACAAACACGGAGTAATGTTTTTAGCTTCAACATTATGACATCACTAGATGATAGAAATTCTTCAGCTCCATTATAATCCCATGGGGCCACCATCAAACATAGTCCAACACTGACCAAAACATTACTATGTGGCACATGACTATAATTTATTTATTTACTTATTTATTTATTGAGTTGGAGTCTCACTCTGTCGCCCAGGCTGGAGTGCAGTGGCATGCTCACAGCCACCGCAGCCTCGACGTGCTGGGCTCAGGTGATCCCTCCGCCTCAGCCTTCTGAGTAGCTGGAACCACAGGCGCATGCCACCACACTCAGTTAATTTTTGGGTTTATTTTAGAGATGAGGTCTTGCCAAGTTGCCCAGGCTGGTCCCGAACCTGTGGGCTCAGGCAATCCTCTCACCTTTACCTCCCAAAGTGCTGGGACCATAGGTGTGAGTCACAGTGTCCGGCCCTATGTTTAATGTCTCTAAATTACTTACTATACGTAACAGTGTAAATGCTATGTAGATAGTTGTTACACTGTATTTTAAAATTTGTATTATTTTTAGTGTTGTACTATTATTTTTATATTTTTTTCTGAAATGTTTTCAATCTACAGTTGGTTGGATCTGCTGAAGTGGAACCCGCTGAATTTAGAGGGCTGACTATGCTCAAGATTTAGTTATACAAAATATTATTACATGAACTCTATTACGTGCTTCCGTGCACATAGAGATGAGAGTTTTTATAATATTCATAACTAGAAATAGAATCAATGAGTCATGGGGCTTGCTCCTTCACTTTTAATAGATAATGTCAAATAGCTCTCTTAAATAGTTAAAATAGTTTAAAACCCCTCAGCACTGTGTAAAGTTTCCAGTTGCTCTTTGTCCCTATCTCCACTTGGTAAAGTCAATCTATTATTTTTTTGCTATTTGTAGTAGTGCAAAGTAGTTCCCATTATTGTCTAATCTGCATTTCCCTAATTATTAGTGAGGATTACTCTTCATATGTTCATTGGCCACTGGGTTTTCCCACCAGTTATCTATTTGTAGGTCTTATTTGCATTTATTTATGAGTTTTAGAGAAACTTTATTTCAGATTTTAATCATTGCTCACTTTTAAACTTTGCAAATGTACTTTACCCTAATGTAACTTATCCTTTGTCTTTTGATATTTGGACACTGAGGTTTGGATATTTTTAAAAGGTTGAATGTGTCAATCTTTTTCCTACAACATTTATTTTTCTTGTTTTGTATAAGAAATTCTTTCCTACATCAATGTCATAAAGGTAATCTTATTTTCTTCTAATTTTTATGAGCTTATTTTCAATATATTTATCCTTCCAAGGATTGATTTTTATTCATATTGTAATATTGTGGTGTAATTGTATTTTTTCACATATGCATAACTTTGTCCAAGCATTTGCTTTCTAAAGTCCTCATTTCCTGACTAATCTGCCAAGCCATCCCATTGAATAGTATTTTATTGATATATATAGTGTTTTTTTTAGAAATATGAATCTTCTATTATGTTCTGTTGATTTCTATTTCTATTTCTGTCTTGACCACACTGTCTTAATGAATGTAATTTAATAAGACGTCTCATCTCCTCCTCCTACACAACCTTTTCATATTTTTCCTTTTTTCTTCTTTTTCCTTTTCTTTTCCTCCTCTTTTCTATCTTTCCTCTTCCTCTTCCTTTTCATCCTTCTTTATGCTCTTCATCTTCTTTATCCCCCTTTCTTCTTGTGTAATTACTTTCATGATTACTACCATGTCTCTGAGTACTATTTGCATGTTGCTGCTTTATATTTTTTAGTTTTAGTCATTTTTATAAATGTTATGCAATTAACGAAGACTTAGACCCTCCTTCCTCTTCTCATCCCCAACATATCACATATCTTACTCTTACTCCTATCCCTTTCTAGAATGATGTAGTCATTTCGGTTAGATTAATAGTGCTTATATATAAAAACTATGTAAATGGTATTCAATTAATGATTATTCTGTTTTCCTATAAAACTTTTCATCATCTCTATCACTGGTAATTATCTTGTTTTCATTTCCTTACATGACTTTGCATTTGTCACTAATTGAAGTCATACACTCTTTGCCGATTTCTTTATTCCTCTTGCAAGGTGCTCAGATGTATCAGGTATTCTGTGTATTTCATGCCAATGAAAGCTACTCTAGTGACTTCTTCATAGAAGATGAATGAATCTTTTGAGGTGTTGTCTGCCTAGTAAGGTCTTTATTCCACAGCTATATTGATTTATTACTTATCTGGGTATCAAAAATTTAAAGATAATTATTTTTTCTCAAAATGTGATTGCATTGCTTCATTGTCTCTAACTTCCAGAATTATGGTTAGGAAGTTTGATGTCGAGACAGGAACAAGATGGCGATGTAACATACGTGGACTTGTGAGATACTCCGAACATGAGTTCCCAAAAAGACTCTTACTTTTCTTCCCCCATCCCCCAGCCAAATATCAGCCACGCTGGTCCGAGGCCTGGGGACCTTCGGTCCCACACAGGGCCGGATATTGCGGCTCCCTGCTGCTGCTGTTCCACCGAATGTGTGGGAGTCTCGGGTCACAGCTCCCTTCCTGGCTACATCGTCTCCCGCCCGGCACCCAGCACCAAGCTGCCGGTCACTCAGGGAGGCTCTGGGCGCCCGCCCCTCAGAGACACTGGTCCCATTCCTGCCTGAAGTACCCTGTGGGGGGCCCAGGGCCACTCTCGCCGCTCACCATCTGCCCTTTGGAGCTTTGGAGCTCTGGAGCTCTGGGCCCACCCTGACTGAGGCACTCAGTGCATGACCCCAAGCTGGGGGACCCAGACAAGCAGAGAGAAACGGATCTGCAAAAACTGCCTCGGCCATTCTCCAGGCAGAGAATTCCATTGCCCCGCCCACATATCGACAAACCCTACCTTAGTTCCTAAGGTAACATTGTGAAACAGGAGACAAAGCCCCACGCCTATGCTGAATCAGACAAAAGCAACACCCAGGCAGCCGACTAAAAAAAACACAAACAAACAAACCCAAACTGCGAGTAAATCTAGCTGCCTGCAACAAAAAACAAAGGGGAGACCGGAGATCAGAGCTGAAGTGACTTTAGTCTGATCACTTATTTTGACTTATGATTTTATCATTTAGACTGTTTGTTTTGATCACATTTGTTGTTTGCCTTCTGACTTACACTGTTTCTTGATTTTATTGGTCTGTCTCTGTGTAGCTATCAGTATTCTTTAGGGAATCTTTCTTACGTGTCTTTTTTCACTTCTTTCTGGCCTTGTGTCTCTTTCTCACCTGATAGTTGGTATGTATGTCTGTTTTCCCTCTCGCTCCTCTATCTTTCTAACTTCCTATTGACCCCACTTCCTCCATTATTTTCCTCTTTTATACCCCCCTTCTTAATCTAGGGACCAAGACTATATAGTGCTGAACGGACAGATTGTAAGGCAGAGGGAAATCGTTTCCAGTGTGCTCATACACCTATTCGTGGATGCTAGAATCAGCATATACATTCTGAACCATAGCTTCCCTCTCAATTAAATGTCAAAATTGCAAAAAGCACAGATTGCAGCCTACACTCCAACCTCAAAAGTGAACAAAGCCAGAAGACCCTCATAAGGAAGAACAGGATATTGCAGAAGAGAAATAAAAGCAACCCCACCTTCCCTCAAAAGCAGAATTAAAGAAGGTGAGGGAAAGGGGGAGAGAGAGAAAAATCTACACAAATGAAGAAAAACCAAAAGAAGAGTATGGGTCTCTCCCAGACCCCTGGGAGGGCAGACACTGAGAAAACTGACTTTGCAATGCAAACAATGAAGAGCCCCCAGAATGAAGGGTCTCAATCTACAAACCTAGATATCAAGACATTAATGGAGAGATTTAAAAGAATTGAGGAGACACAAGAAGAAACTAGGAAAGAGTTGATATCTGAGATAACAGTAATAAAGAATACTGTGAATGAAATAAATAACAAACTGATAAGCATGGAAAGCAGAATTACCCAAGCGGAAGAAAGAATCTCAGAGTTTGAGGACCAAAATATAGAACTAACCCAAACTCTTAAAAACACAGAAAATAAGCTCAAAAAGACAGAGCAATACCTTCAAGAGATGAGCGATTACTTCAAGAGATCGAACCTAAGAGTAATTGGCCTTCCTGAGGCAGAAAGAGACAGAGACCACACTGGAACAAACTTTCTATGAGATCATTCAAGAAAACTTCCCTCATCTCATCAAGGAAGAAAAAATTCAAACACAAGAGATTCAGAAAACCCCTGCAAGACAACAAATGAGAAGACCAACTCCTAGACACATAATAATTCGCCTCAACAAAGTAGGCATAAAATAATCCTAAAGTCAGCGAGAGAAAAACGCCAGATCACCTACCATAGAAGACCAATCAGAATAGCAGCAGATTTATCTACAGAAACTCTGCAGGCTAGGAGAGCTTGGAGCCCTATCTTCAAAGTCCTAAAAGAGAAACAATTTCAACCAAGAATATCGTAGCCAGCCAAGCTAAGCTTCATCAGCAAGGGAAAATTAAAACCTTTCCCAGATATCCAATCCCTAAGAACTTATGCTGCCACCAAACCACCTCTACATGAAATACTTAAGAAAGTACTAAACACAGAGAAAAGGAAAAAAGAACAACATTCTTCACAAGAGTACAGGGAAGAGAATAAAATATATATGAACCAACCCCAAAACCAAAAGAAAGACAAAAAAAAACCAAGTGGAAGAACAATAACTCTATAAGAACTCTATGATAGGGACGAACTCTCACATTTCAATAATTAGCCTGAATGTGAATGAACTAAATGCACCACTGAAAAGACATAGAATGGCAAAATGGATAAAATATCACCAGGAAACAATATACTGCCTTTAAGAAACCCATCTCACTAGAAAGGACATACACAGACTCAAAGTAAGAGGATGGGAAACAAATTTTCAGGTGAACGGAACACAAAAGAAAGGAGGAGTCACGATCCTAATTTCAGACAAAATACCATTTAAGCTATCAAAAATTAAAAAAGATACAGAGGGTCACTACATAATGATAAAAAGTTCACTCCATCAACAAGAAATATCTATCCTAAACATATATGCACCCAACATAGGTGTGCCAACTTTCATAAAGCACCTTCTAGGAAAACTAAAGGAAGATATTTACTTTAATACCATAATAACTGGGGACTTTAATACCCAACTCACAACCCTAGACAGATCATTAGGTCAAAAAATCAGCAAAGAGATCCGGAATCTCAATGTGACTCTGGACCAAATGGACTTAATTGATACCTACAGAACACTCCATCCAAAGGCCACAGAATATCCATTCTACTCATCACCACATGGAACGTATTCTAAGATCCACCACATAATTGGCCAAAAATCAAAAATAAGCAAATTTAAATACAGAAATTCTACCATGCACCTTCTCAGACCACAAGGGAATAAAAATAAACATTGACACCAACAAGGTCCCCCCAAAACCCACAAAGACTTGGACACTAAACAGCATGATGCTAAACAACTACTGGGTCAATGATGAAATCAAAACAGAGATCAAAAGATACCTGGAAACAAATGAAAATGAAGATAACATCTTACCAAAATCTCTGGGACGCCTTAAAAGCTGTAGTAAGAGGGGAATTTATATCCCTACAAACACACATGAAGAAAATGGAAGGAACACAAATTAACAGCCTAACAAGTCACCTAAGGAAGCTGGAAAAGCAAGACCACAAAAACCCTAATTTCAGCAGAAGAATCCAGATCACCAAAATAAAAGCCCAAATCCAGGACATAGAAGACAAAAAGATAATACAAAAAAAATCAGTGAAACAAAAAGCTGGTTCTTCCAAAGGATAAACAAGATCAATGGTCCCCTAGCTAGATGGACCAAGTAAAAAAGAGAAAAGACCCAAATAAGCACAATCAGAAACACAAAAGATGAAGTCATATCTGACCCTGAAGAAATACAAAAGATCATTAGAGACTACTATGTACACTTGTATGGAAACAAACTTGAAAACCTTAAGGAAATGGAGGACTTTCTGACATCACACAACCTACCTAGGTTGGAACAAAAAGAAATTGATCAATAACAATCAAGGAAATCGACTACATAATAAGGAAACTACCTACAAAAAAAAGCCCTGGTCCAGATGGCTGTCCAGCAGAATTATACAAGACATTTAAGGAGGAGCTGATACCAATCCTACTGAAGGTATTGCAGGTGATTGAAAAAGATGGAACTCTCCCCAAATCATTTTACTAAGCCAACATCACATTAATACCCAAGCCAGATATGGATCCAACAAAGAAAGAGAACTACAGGCCAATATCTTTGATGAACATAGATGCTAAAATTTTCAACAAGATCCTAGCAAACCAGATTCAACAATGCATCTCAAAAATCATCCATCATGACCGAGTAGGCTTCATTCCTGGGATGCAAGGCTGGTTCAACATTCATAAAACCATAAATGTAATTAAATACATCAACAGATGTCAAAACAAAAACCACATGATTATATCATTAGATGCAGAAAAAGCTTTTAATAAAATCCAGCACTCCCTCTTGATAAAAACCCTTGAACATCCAAGCATACGGGGAACATACCTCAAAATAGTAAAAGCCATCTATGAGAAACCCACAACCAGCATACTCCTAAAAGGACAAAAATTGGAACCATTTCCCCTGAAAACTGGAACAAGACAAGGAGGCCCACTCTCACCCCTCCTGTTCAACATAGTATTGGAAGTCCTGGCTTGAGCAATCAGAGAAGAGAAGGCAATCAGGGGTATCCAAATAGGAAAAGAGGAAGTCAAGTTATCTCTCTTTGCAGACATATGATTTTGTACCTTGAAAACCCAAGAGAATCTTTCAAACCTCCTTACGCTGATAAAGGCCTTTGGCAAAGTCTCAGGATACAAAATAAATGTGCAAAAGACAATTGCATTTCTTTACACCAATAATAAACAAACAGAAACCC
>NW_007232243.1:88228-129008 GCF_000164805.1 Carlito syrichta | reverse complement strand
AATTCAATACAATACCCATCAAATTACCAGCAACATTCTTCTCAGACCTAGAAAAAACAACACAGGAATTCATATGGAAACACAAACGTCCAAGAATAGCCAGAACAATCCTCAGCAAAAACAACAACAACAACAACAAAAAACAAAGCAGGTGGTATCACATTACCAGACTTCAAACTTTACTATAAAGCTACAATCATCAAAACAGCTTGGTATTGGTACAGGAGCAGGCATATAGAACAATGGAATAGAATTGAGATTCCAGAAGCAATACCTCAATTTCTCAACCAACTCATCTTTCACAAAGCCTCCACCACCTGCCACTGGGGAGAGGAGAACCTATTCAGTAAATGGTGTTGGGAAAACTGACTGACCACATGCAGAAGCTTGAAAGAGGACCCCTATCTATCCCCATGCACAAAGGTTAACTCCAAATGGATCAGAGACCTAAATGTAAAACCTCAAACCATAAGAACCTTAGAAAATGAAGGACATACCCTCATGGAAATCGGAACTGGCATCCAATTCCTGAATAAAACCCGAAACCCACAGGCCATAAGAGAGAAGATAGACAAGTGGGACCTTAAACTGACAAGTTTCTGCAAAGTCAAAGAAACGATCAAGAGAGCAGGGAGACAGCCTGCAGACTGGGAAAAAGTATTTGCCAACATCTGACAAAGGCCTAACATCTTGGATCTACAAGGAACTCAAATGTGCTGAAAAAACAAACAAACAACCCCATGATAAAATGGGCAAAAGATATGAACAGATACTTCTCAAAGGAAGACATCCGAGCAGCCAACAAACACATGAAGAAATGCTCAACCTCACTAATCATCAGGGAGATGCAAATCAAAACCACACTGAGATACCACCTAACTCCAGTCAGAAAGGCAATTATCAACAACTCAAAAAATAACAGCTGCTGGAGAGGGTGTGGCAAAAAGGGAACACTTCTACACTGTTGGTGGGAGTGTAAACTAGTGCAACCTCTGTGGAAAGCAGTGTGATGATTCCTAAAAACTCTAAATATCAACCTCCCATATGACCCTGCAATCCCCCTACTGGGAATATATCCTGAAGAACTCAAATCACTCTATAAAAAAGATACCTGCACACGTATGTTTATCGCAGCATTGTTCACAATAGCAAGAACCTGGAAGCAACCATGCTGCCCATCAAAAAAGAACTAGATTTTAAAAATGTGGTACGTATACACAATGGAATACTATGCAGCCATAAAAAAGAACAAAATCATGAATTTCACAGCAATCTGGATGGAACTAGGGTCTATAATAGTGAGTGACCTCTCACAGAAACAAAGATCCGAGTATCACATGTTCTCACTCATATAATGGACCTTGAACATCCAGTGTAATACTATGAGAAAATGACTGACAGTAGTGGGAAACTATGGTGGGGGGAGGGAGATGGGTTTCACGGTAGCAAATATCTGTCTGGGGAGGAGGAAACACCTCTTATCAACAGGGTGCCTGAATAAAACGTATTTGCATACCTAACCTTTAACTGTACCCCACAACATCATAATAAAAAATATTGATTAATATTAAAAAAAAGAAGTTTGATGTCATTTGAGTTCCTGAATATATAATGTAACTTGTTTGCTTTTCTCTTGAAGATTTGAGGATTTTTCTCTTTTCCCTCTGCTATACTGACATTTCATTGTGATGTCCCCTAATGTATGAATCATTCTTAAATCTGGTTGTTGTCATCATAATTTTTCTAATAATTTCTCTTCTTAAAAAAAATCTTCTCAGTTGGATATTAGAATTTCTTGGATAATTCTCCTACTTAAACCTCATATCTTATTTCCGTTCTGTTTGTATTTTTATTCTACATTTCTGTTGTTTTTTAATCAACTTTATCTTCATTTTAAAAATTATTTTCAGATTTCTTCTATCACATTTTTAATTTCCATGAATTTCTTACTTATTCTTTGAAAGCTCCTTCTATAGCAGTCTGCTCCTCTCAGAGAAAGTTGAAATGCATATCTTTTTTTTTTTTTTTTAAGTTGGAGTCTCACTCTGTCACCCAAACTGGAGTGCAGTGGCCGCTCCCGGCCACCGCAGCCTCGACCTGCTGGGCTCCAGCGATCCTTCTGCCTCAGCCTTCCGAGTAGCTGGAATTACAGGCGCTACCATGCCCAGGCGATTTTTTGATTTATTGTAGAGAAGAGGTCTCGCTGCCCAGGCGGGTCTCGAACCCGCGGGCTCAGGCAATCCACTCACCTCAGCCTCCCAAAGCGTGGGATTACAGGCTGAGCCACTGAGCCCGGCTGAAATGCATATCTTTAGGAAGAAACATCACCAATGGACTATCCATGTTCAACATTTTTGACTAATCTTGTTGCCTACCATTTCCTCTCTTGTCATGCTTGTCCTTGGGACTTTAAGTTTTTTTCCTTGCTTCCTTGTCATTCCATGAAGTTTAAGAAAGACTGAAAATCAGTACATATGTTTACTCTTTCATGTTTACCAGGATACTGCTATATTCTCTAACAACGAAGTTCTCATATGCAAGTACACCTCAGAATTTATTTGTAACAACTCTTTACACAAAGAGGGCAATGGTAGACTGGAAAAGAAGTGTGTGACAGGAACAAAGTCTATTATAGTGTTGGCATTTTCTCACAAGAGGACACTAATAATAAAAAAAAGGAGATAGAAAAGCTTGAAACAAAAAAAATTAATTCAATGCATTGTAAACATATTGCTCTATAGTTATTAATGTAATTTAAATACATGAATTCAATGTATTTTAATGTGATTGCATTTTAGTAGTAGTTAAAATTACTCTTGTAGATTAAAAGTATGCTTTTAAGTTCATTGTCTCTCTATTTATACAATAAATACTTTGTACATAAAAAATGAAAGCTAAATTACCTAAGAAGCAATTACTCAAATTGGCGATTATATTTGAGCTTCTAGTCTTTGCATTTTCTTCTCATACTCAATAACTAATACTATGATTACATAATGGCACACATTTTGCCAATAAAAATTTACTTTGTAATCTTAATATTTACTCTGTATGACAAATGTTTTAAATATAAAATTGAATGGAAACAATAACCCGGCTACATATAGCAATATAGTAGAGTAGTTAAGAGCAAAGATTCTGGAGTCATAAAGGTCTCGTCTCAGAACCTGGCCCAACCAAGTTACTTTTTATCTCTAATTCAGGGCCAGGACTAGGATAAGACAAATAAAAATAAAATTTAAAAGAGTGACAAAAAACTCAGTAATCGCTTGCAGCTTCCAGTCTAGTATATTAGGAAGTCTTTAAAGTGAATATTGAAGAAAATCATTTCAGATTTCTGGTAGGGATAGGAAAGAAGGAAGCAGTTTGAAATACACCAGAACATTCTGTCCTTAGCAAGGCTTGCCCTCAGGAAAAAACCATTTTATCAGAATCCAGTATTCTGGGATTATATCAGAGCCTAACCTACCCGGATAAAGAAATACCCATTTTCAGCCATCTCAGTCATCCTGTCCCACTTAAAGGTGGAGAAAAACTTGAGAAACACTGATGAAGTTCACTGTCCAGAGTCACAGGCTGACTAAAAGACTGAGACCTCATCATTGTTCTGTAAGACTCATCGCCTCCCCATACCTTCCTACTCTGTTATGAAAGGTCTCTTTACCTTTGTTCATCTTACCCAGTGTGGCATGGTTGCCTTTCAACAAAAATTGCAAGGCATGCTGAAAGAAGAAAAACAGTCAGATATGGCAAAAATGTTGGAATTATCAAACTTGGAATTAAAAATGCTAAAATTAACATGTTAAGGACAAAGTAGACACTATACAAGAACACATAAAAAATGTAAGCACAGCCGGGCTCGGTGGCTCCGCCTGTAATCCCGCGCCTTTGGGAGGCTGAGGTGAGTGGATTGCTGAGCCCGCGGGTTCGAGACCCGCCTGGGCAGCGAGACCTCATCTCGACAATAAATCAGAAAAATCAGCCAGGCGTGGTAGCACATGCCTGTAATTCTGGCTACTTGGAAGGCTGAGGCGGAAGGATCGCCGGAGCCCAGCAGGTCGAGGCTGCGGTGGCCGGGAGCGGCCACTGCACTCCAGTCTGGGCGACAGAGTGAGACTCCAACTCAAAAAAAAAAAAAAATGTCAGCAGAAACATAAAAATTCTAAGAAACAATAAAAAAGAAATGCTACAGATAAGAAGAAATGCTACATTATAACAGAAGTAAATATGTTTTGATGGGATCATTAGTAAAGTGGACATGACGAGGACATACTCTCTGAGTTTGAGGATATGAAAACAAACTAAATGTGACAGGCAAAGAGAAGGAAGACTATAAAAAAACAAAGAGCTGAAAGACAATTGCAAAAGGTATAACATACACAAAATGGGAATACCAGAAGGAGAAGAAAGAGAGAAAACAACAGAAATAGTACTTGAAGAGAAGGACTGAGATTTTTCTTTAATTAATGTCAAACAAAAACTAAGATATAGGAAGCCAGAGAACACCAATCAGAAAAAATGCCAAAGAATTACACCTAGATATATCATATTCACACTGCAGAAGTTCAAAGATAAAGAAAAAATTCTGAAAGAAGCCAGAAAAGAAAAGTCTTACCTATATAAGAGCAAAGATATGTATCACATCCAACTTCTGTTCAGGAAAAATGCAAGTAAGGGGAGAGTAGAGTGAAATATTTCAAATTTGGAGAGAGGAAACCACAAATAAAAAATTCTGAGCATTGCAAAATTATCCTTCAAAAGTAAATGATAAATAAAGACTTTCTTAGGCACACAAAATTGAGGAAATTTGTTACCAGTTGACCAGTTTTGCAAGAAATGTTAAAAAAAAAAGTTCTTCAAAAAGTAGGAAAATATATATATATGTATTTTTTTGAGTTGGAGTCTCACTCCATCGCCCAGACTGGGGTGCAGTGGCACGCTCCCGGCTACTGCAGCCTCGACCTGCTGGGCTCCGGTGATCCTTCCGCTTCAGCCTTCCAAGTAGCTGGAACTACAGGCGTGTGCTACCACGCCTGGCTAATTTTTCTGTTTATTGTAGAGGTGAAGTCTCACCAAGTTGCCCAGGAGGGTTTCTAACCCGCGGGCTCAGGCAATCCACTCACCTCAGTCTCCCAAAGCGCAGGATTACAGGCTGAGCCACCGAGTCGGCTAGGAAAATATTTTAGTTCAGACAAGGTCTACATAAAGAAAAGAAAAACATCAGAAGATGAATAAGTAAAGGTATAATAAAAACTTTTTGCTTTATTCTTAATTTAACAGATAGCAACTTGTCCAAAAATAAGAGTAATAATAATGTATCAGATTATGTATGCTTGTGTATATATGTATTCTTGTATATGTATGAGGGGGACCTTAAAAACCCCTGGAATTTATTTATAAAAAATTGTGTATTTATTCTTACATGTTTGAACTTCAGTCACCTTGAAAGTATTCTTTGTTTGATGCAGTACACCTATTGAGATGCTTTTTCCACTGCTCAAAACAGTTTTGAACTCATCAGTTTTGAAGCCTTTTAGTTCTTCTGCCATTTTGTGCTTTACCTCTTCCACATTGGTAAAACATTTCCTTTTGAGGACCCTTTTCATCCAGGGAAACAAAAAACGTCACTAGGGGCCAGATTGGGTGAATAGGCAGGGTGGGGTCACAATAGGCATGACACAAGGGTCATGCTGTTTTTGGTCACAAACTGCAGAACACTCAGCACTGTGTAGGCAGGTACACTGCTAAGCCACCCATCATGAAGTGGGCAAAGGCATTGAAAGACTCTAAAAATATATATATGTATTACTGAAGCCAAATGCAGCCTCTCACAACAATGCTAGTTGGTACACTGATGCCTGTGGGTTCCTAGAACACTCACCTAGCCAGGAAAACCTATACTACAAGTTCAAGGGTTTCACCCTTCAAAAAATAATTAGTTTGTTTTAGATATGCTTATATATAAGTGAGATGAATTGCAGAAATGATACAAGGAAAAATAATGTTTAAATTTTCACTTATTATAAGGTACTTTACCACCTGTGAAGTGGCATAGTGTTATTTGAAAGTAGACTTGGGTTAGTTGTAAATGTATATTGCAAGCTCTAGGGCACCCATTAAAAAAAAAAAGATGTAGATAATATTCTAAGAAAAGAGAGAAAATGGAAGCATAAAACCAGAAAAGGGAGACAAAAATTTTAAAACAAAAAGAGAAACAAGAAAAAAGAGTAATGACTAGAAAATGATAACAAATATGGTATGTATTAATCTTATGATATCAATAATTGCTTTAAATGACAATGGTCAAAATGCACCAATTAAAAGATAGTGATTGTCAGAATGGATCAAAATGTAATATCCAACTTATATATTATATACAAAAAACCCATTTTAAATATAATGAAACACAGATTTAAAAATAATGAAATACAGAGAAAGATATACCATACCAACACTAATTAAAATAAAACAGGAGTAGCTATATTGATTTCAGACAAAACAAACTTCAGAGCAAGGAAAGTTATCAAGGATAAAGAGGAACATTATATACTGATAAAGGGGCCAATGCTCCAAGAATATATAGCAATTCTTAATGCTTATATACTTAACAATAGAGCAGCAAAACATTTAAGACAGTATCCATCAGAAATGGACAGATCTAGCAGGCAGAAAATTAATAAGGACAAAGTTGAATACGATAGCATCACTGATCTTCAGTATATAAATGACATCATTGACTACTTTATCCAACAACAGAAGAACACATACTCTTCAAGGTCACAGGGGACATTCACAAAGATAGACCATAATCTGGGCCATAAAACACACCTTAGGGAATTTAAAAGAATAGAAATTATACAACAACTGCTCTCAGAACACAGAATTAAACTAGAAGTTGATAACATAAAAATAACTGAAAATACCAAAATATGTGGAGAATAAAAAACACACTTCTAAGTAAAATAATTATCTAAGTTTTCATCATAGAAAACTAGATAAAAGAGAGCAAATTAAATCCAAAGTAAGCAGAAGAAAAAAAGTAATAAAAGTTAAAGCAGAAATCCATGAAATTGAAAACAGAAAATCAAGAGAAAATCTGGTTCTTTGAAAAGCTAGTTCTTCAAAAAAATCAATAGAACTGATAATTCCCTAGCTAGACTAAGAAAAAAGAGAGAAGATACAAATTACAAGTGTCAGAAATAAAAAGGATTCATCACTACAGATTCCATGGATATTTAAAGATTAATAAAAATATATTATGAAGAACTCTTTGCCCACAAATTTGATAACCTGGATAAAATAGACTATTTCCTTGAAAGACATAATCCTCCAAAACGAATGCAATAAGAAATAGACAATTTGAGTAGGTCCAAAACTATTAAAGAAATATAATTATTAATTACTAACCTTCCAACACATAAAGCTCTGGGTCCAGATGGGTTCACTGGTGAATTCTACCAAACTTTGAGGGAAGAAGTTATACCAGTACTCTATAATCTCTTCCAAAAGATAGAAGCAGAGAGAATACTTCCTAATTCATTCTTTGAGACCAGCATTACTCTAAAACCAAAACCAGAAAAATCATTATAAGAGGAAAACTAAAGACCAGTATCTCTCATGAATATAGATGAAAAAACTTTCAAAATAAATTATTAGCAAATTAATCCAACAGTACTTGAAAAACAATTATATATCACACCATGTTGGATTTTTCTTTCTTTCTTTTTCTTTTTCTGTTTTCTTTTCTTTTCTTTTCTTTTTTTTGAGAAAGAGTCTCTTTCACCCTGGCTGGAGTGCAGTGGTATGAAAATGGCTCACTGCATTCTCAAACTCCTAGGTTCAAACCCTTCTGGATTCAAACCTCAGCCTCCTGAGTAGCTGGGTCTACAGGTATGTGCCACCATGCCCAGTTAATTTTTGTATTCTTTGTAGAGACGAGATCTTGCTATGCTGCCCAGGCTGGTCTCAAACTCCTGAACTCAAGCGATTCTCCTGCCTTGGCCTCTCAAAGTGCTGGGATTGCAGGCATGTGCCACCATGCCAGGCCATACAATGTTGGATTTATCCAATGTATACATAGATGATTCAACATTTTAAAATCAATTAATGTAATTCATCACATCAACAGGCAAAGGAAGAAAAAAACCACATGATCATATCAATATATGCAGAATAAATATTTGACAAAATCTAAAAATCATTTGTGATAAAAGCTCTTGGCACACTAGGTATAGATATGATAAAAATTTCCTCCATTTGATAAAGAACATCTATAAATAACCTAAAGCTGACATCATATTTAAAAGTGAGAAACTGAAGCTTTTCTCCCAAGATCAGAAACAAAGCAAGCAAAGCAAGGATGTCCCCTTTCAACACTCCTTTCAATGTTATAGAAGTCCCGGCTCATGCAGTAGGATAATAAAAGGAAATAAAACATACAAACATGGCAAGAAAGAAATAAAAACTGTCTTTGTTCCTAGATGTCACAATCATCTATGTTGAAAATTCAAAGAATCAAAAGTTCTTTTTGTTAATAAGTGATTATAGTAAGGTTGCAATGCACAATGTTAATATAAAAAAAGTCAGTCACTTTCCTATAAACCAGTAATGAACAAGTGGAGTTTGAAATTTAAAACCCAGTACAATTTACATTTTCACTCCTCAAAAATTAAATACTTCAATATAACTCTTACAAACATGTATAAGATTTATTTAAGGGAAGCTATAAAACTATGATAAAAGGTATCAAGAAATATTCCATATTCATGGATATGAAGATTCAATATCATCAAGATGTCAGTTCTTTCTAAATTCAACACAATCCCAATCAAAATCTCAACATGTTTGCCTGTGGGTATTGAAAAAATGATTTATTCAGCAATAGAATCCGTAGTACTAGTGAGATGAAAAACATACCTATAGCTAAGTGCAAAAGATGACCAGGAAGCATTGGAGGGGCCCAAGCAAGCTGCTATAAATGTAAAAGTTTCTAGTAACTGGATATTGTTAATTATTTCATCAGATGCCTGCCCTAAACCACACATGATATTAAAGTGTTGGGAAAAAAAGATTTATTTTAAACATTAAAAAAAAATTTTTTTTTAGGTTCAGTATCACCTTGTTACCTAGGCTAGAGTTCAGTGGCATGATCATGGCTCACTACCACCTTTACCTCCTGGGATCAGGCAATCTCTAGCCTCCCAAGTAGCTGGGACTACAAGGGTATGCCACCTGATTCTTTTGTAGATATGAGGTCTCACTATGTTGCCTTTGCTGCTCTTGAACTCCTGGGTTCAAGCAATCCTCCTGCTTTGTTCTCTCAACTTGCTGGGATTACAGGTATGAGCCACCATGCCCTGTCACAAAATTGATTTCTAAAGTTATATGGAGAGGTAAAAGACCCTGAATAGCTAACTCGGAATTGAAGCACAAAGTTGGAGGAGTGACACTACCTAACTTCAAGATTTACCGTAAAGCTACAGTAATCAAGCCTGTGTGTTATTTGTGAAAGAACACACAAATAGATCATAATAACAAAATACAGAGCTCAGGAATAGACCCATATAAATATAGTCAACTGATTTTCAACATAGCAAAGGTAATACAATGGAGTAAAGATAGTCTTCAACAGATGGTGCAGGAACAACTGGACATCCACATGCAAAAAAATGAATTTAGACACAGATTATACCCTTTGCAAAAAGTTGACTCAAAATGTGAAATGCAAAACTATAAAACTCATGTAAGACAACACGGGAGAAAAATATAGGTGACTTTGATTATGACAAGGAATTTTTAGACACACCAAAAATACCAAAGGCATGCTTTATGAAAGAAATAATTGATAAACTGAATTTCATTTAAAAATTTCTGCTCTTCAAAAATGTATGTCAAAACAATGAGAAGACAAGACACAGACTGGGAGAAAAGTATTTGCAAAAGACACATCTGGTAAAGGACTGCTATCCGAGATATAAAAAAAAAAACCTTAAAATTCAACAATGAGAAAATGAATGACCTAATTTAAAAATTGACATAAGAAATCTGAACAGACAGTTCAACAAGGAAAATTTATAGATGTCAAATAAACATATGAAAGGGTGATCAGTATCATATATAATCAGGGAGTTTCAAATGTAAACAAGATACTACTAAAGACCTATTAGAATGCCAAAATTAAAAACACTGAGAACACCAGTTTTAAAAGACAGTTTGGCAGGTTTATGTTTTTGTTTATTTTGTTTTTTTGTTTTTAACCATCCAACTTATCAGTCATATTCTTTGGCGTTTTTCCATCTAAATTGAAAACATGCTCACACAAAAACCTGTGCAATGTTTATAGCAATTTTATTCATAATTGTCAAAACTTGGAACCAATTAAGTTATTCTTCAGTTGAGTGGATAAATAAACTGTGGTGCATTTAGACAATGGAATACCCTGTAGCACTAAAAACTTTAGCTATCAAGTCATGAAAAGACGGAGGAAACTTAAATGCCTATTAACAAGTGAAATAAGCCAAGCTTAAATTGCTATATACTGTATAATTTCAAGTCTATTACAATTTGGAAAGGCAAAACTAATGAAATACTACAATGGTGAATACATGCCATTTTATATTTGTCAAAACCCATAGAATGTTCAACACTAAGTGTGAACCCTATTGTAATCTATGGACTTTGGGTGATAATGGTGTGTCAGTGTAGGTTCATCAATTGTAACAAATATATTGATCTGGTAAGGGATGTAGATGGGGAGAAGTTATACATGTGTGAGAATGGGGATAAAGGGAACTCTGTATATTCCACTAAATTTTGCCATAAGGCTAAAACTGCTCTACAAAATAAAGCTTACTAATTTAAAAAGTTCAGTAATCAAGATAAATAACACTTTAATACAATATTTAAAGAATCATTATTAATGAAAAAAATTCATGATTAACAAAATGTCAACATTTTATATAGACAGGATCAGTACCAGTATCAGTGCTATGATGAACTATATTGAAGCATGAAGAAGGAAAGAAAAAAATCAATAATAATACTCTCTTTAAAATATTTTGAAAATTCATGACTATTATTCTTGTATTACTTTGAGTTATTAAAAATATTGCATTAAGTATTGTTTATCTAGATTATTGAAGTTTGGGGTAACATTTACATTTTGTACCTGAAGTGAGTACATTCACTTCATCCTGCTTAATTCTTGGTTTACTAATCTCAAACTGTGGATGACAGAGATATCATTCTCATAGAGTGGTAGTGAGGATCCAAAG
This sequence comes from Carlito syrichta, assembly GCF_000164805.1. Lineage (NCBI taxonomy): Eukaryota > Metazoa > Chordata > Mammalia > Primates > Tarsiidae > Carlito > Carlito syrichta. The sequence continues at coordinate 117,735 of NW_007232243.1, read as the reverse complement.
AACTAATATATGCTTATCTGCTTACACTAAACTATTATTGGACATCAAAAACACTAGCTCTTAAATTATTATACACTGCAATTAATTTTTGTCTGTTTTTATGTTTTGGCTCTGACCCTGGGCTTGTCCCTTACTTAATGTTTTATTTCCAACTATTTATTTCTCTTTAGATTTAAAATAAGGGAAATGTTAGCCTCTCAACCTATTTCACAGGGCAAAAAAAGAAGTAACGTATTGAGTAAAACAAAATAATCTCTTAAATATATAATTATTTATTCTTTTTTTACAATAAGAACTAATCACTTAATATTTTTCAAATGTCTGAGGAGAAGTATTACCCAAAATAATAATTAGAATTTTATATGGACATTTTCACTTAAAATCCATTATAGAAGCAATAAATATAATATTTGATAAAAATATATGTTTAAAAAATTATACAAACAAGTTGCTGAGCATAGCAAACAATTCTTTATCTTAAAAAAAAAATCCAAAGAATTGGGATTATTCTTTCTGGGTATGAATTCTAACCATAGTCATGTGGAAATTTACGAGGTAAAAGTCACTTTTGTTCTAATTGGATTTATTGTTAGTTTTCTTCTCAACATTTTAAAGAAATGGATTTTTTTTCCTGTAATGTGCCTTCTAATGCTAAGATTATAACAAAAGATTTCTTTTTTTTTTTTTTTTTTGAGTTGGAGTCTAACTCTGTCGTCACCCAGAATGGATTGCAATGACTGCTCCTGGCCACCGCAGCCTCGACCTGCTGGGCTCCGGCGATCCTTCTGCCTCAGCCTTCCAAGTAGCTCGAACTACAGGTGCGTGCTACCACACCTGGCTCATTTTGATTTATTGTAGAGATGGGGTCTCACTAAGTTGCCCAGGCAGGTCTTGAACCCACGGGCTCAGGTAAAGGATTTCTAATATACAGATATGGTCATACACATATTGTATGAATAAGTGTTAACAATGATAATATATTGTGCCAGAATCATTTTCCATATTATTTTATGACTGTTTCAAAGGTTTCTGCTATTTGTATTTGAGACAGAAACTATGGAAAACATATTATTTTAATATCTCTAAGTGTTAGCAGAATAAGTTCATTATGCAAAGACAAAAGCATTTGTATGTAACTGTTTTTTTATTTTAAAGATGTGGAGTACAATTCAGGGTTAGGTACACAAATGTTCATTATGCAGGTACCCTTGTTGATGAGGTGTGTCCCCACCCCCCACCAGCAGTTTTTTCAAAGCTCTGTTTAATGAAAAGGTATTGATTGGTACCATAGTCGCTTGTGGAAAATATCTTTTAAAGATAACATGAAGTGTTAATTAGCTTGATTGTGGTAATCATTTCACAATGATTGTGATCATCACACTGTATAGCATATATATAATAAGCTCATCACACTGTATAGCATATATATAATAAGGACATCACTTCTAAAAAAGTAATTTTTTTCTGATCCACTTAAACATTTTTTGGCCCTGCTTATAATCAGAATGAGTGATGCCAACAGAATAGTGGAAAAATATTTGGCGGATACTTTACAGTTGGAACTGTGAAGAAAATCCCACAATTTCATCATGGAAAATAGCTCTGTTTTGCAGGTTTAAAGTACCTAATATAATTGTGACAACTATGATAAGCATCCCCGTGTTTTGTGCTTATCGGAAATGAATGTCCTCATCACAGATTGTGTCTGCTAGAGGAGATCCTTCCTTTTCTGGCTGTGGATACCATTGGCTATATCTAGGGTCAGAAGTTGGAATACTTGAGGCACCTCATCAGATTTCTTTCAATATGTACACTTCAGTGTCATGAAAAACTTTTGAATAACTCCCTGTGAAAATTTAAGCCCTAGGAGAACAGCAGTTGTTACTTCCTTGCTCAACTCTTTGACCATTGCACCACTGAATTGCACAAACAGATTCGCCTGCCCTTTGGACTATGACAATTGATCCAAATTAATGATTCCCATGGCCTAGGCCTCTAAAATTTGGCAACAGTGGCTTTTGCTTTTCTCTCTAGTGATCTTTAGGTATATCAGTCCACAATTCCTACAAATACAAGAATATGTAATTAGGAGAAAATAATCACTCAGCAGCATTTGATAAAGAATATTGGGATTTCTCAGTGAGAAAAAAACACACACACACAAGGAAAAACTGAGAAGAGAAATGAGGACACAGGTAAATAAACAGTTTGTGGAGGAAAAGATAAGGCTAGTTAATTATAAAAAGAAAAACAATCGGAGTAAATCATGTTAGCCAAAGGGTTAATGGGCAGTGGATGAAGTTTTAAAAATATAAAAGGAAAAATATGTACTATGGAGGAATGCTAGCACCACTTAGCAATTTCAGAGTGCTTTCATCTTCAAAGAATCTTGCAAGTTAACTAATTAATCCTTCCAACACCCTTGTGACGTAGACGTGACAAACAAGGACAGACATGAGTTTAAAATGACTAATCTATCAAGCTCACTGGTTGAGGAAGACTTATGAAAGCATGCCAGTTGCTAATGAGGAAGATCCTAGCTATAGTTGTAATTTTAGTTTACTTTGGTGCTTTCTTAAAATCAAACAGCAGCAGGATATTTTATATATATGTGTGCATGTGCATGTGTGCGTACTCCCAAAACTTGTTTGCAGAAATACAGAATTATAGGATTTTAAAGAAAGTATTATCACCATTTGAGCTCAGTTAATGCTCTACTAGTGTAAAAATTCTCAAACAATCTAAACTTTAACCATCAACATTAGCAACAGTTTGGTAGCTGCTTTTCATGACATGTAACTTACATTTAGATGATAAGCACCAACTGTAAAATTTCAGTAGGATAAAGCGAATAGTACTTGTTGGGGGATTACTTTTGGGCCAGTCCTGTGACTTGTCACTTATATATTCTTTCTTAATCATTTATACAGCAAAAGCAGTATGCAAGGCCCAATTAAATAAAAGATCTGAAAATTTTAAGTTCTTAATCACCAAGCATTTATTAGGAAACCTATAACTGAGGCCATAGCTGACTACAAGCCATCTGTGTTGTAATAAAGCTCTGCAGAGTTCCTACATTCTAAACTCATTCTGGGTGGTAGGAGAGAACTGTTTGTCATTCATAATCATCATTTCTGGTAAAAATGAAAGGAATAATTCCTCCTGTGTAAACTTCTGGAAAATTACCTATAATAGTCTGTGTTAGCACTACCTTGGTATAGAGTATAGAAGTAGCCTATCTTAATTCATTAAAAATAATTTAATATTAATTGACAAAAGTTTTGGTTTCTTTTGGAGTTACTAATTTTTTTTTAAGAAACAGATTTAAAAGTATCTATTCTATAGAATTTATCTTTTACTAAAAACTTGGATAATGCTATTCTGAAACACCTATCAACATATACTAATAAAATTATTGTAAAATAAAAGTAGATGGTTAGTACTCATAAAATCACAGGAGATCCACTGAATTTTTAAAATTTTGTCATCAATTGGGAAATAGATTTTATAGTTTTAACATTTAATTGAAATATAACATAGAAAATTATGTCGCAGCTATCTCATCTGTTCCATTTACAAATATTCCTCATTCTATCCCCAAAATTTATGCCCCCTTTCCATAATTTGATTTCAGTTTTAAATTTTAGTAATTTATGCCTGTGGCTAGTTTTTTTTTTTAAAGATACCAGTCTGTTTCCTTTTTTCTGTCTGTGTAGTCCTGTGACATCTGTCTATTATGTCCCCACTGTGACAGCAGCATATCTCTCCCCAAACTGGCAGAAGAAAATAGCATGAACTCATGACCACTCTGGGATGATAATAGCAGTGCCATGCTGTTGGCACCCCGAGGTGAGTGTAGCAGGGAGTCACATTATCCACTTACAGTAACAGCCATTCCATCTCAGCCTAACGGGGATAACAGCGGTGAGTCTCACTGATTATAAACCTACTAACACATGCATCACCCTTCATTTCCTCTCCTTTATGATAATTCTCATTGTGGGCGTATTTAACCTTGCTGTGGTGTTCTCATCATTGTTACTAAGGCCTTTGAAAGAGAATTGTCCCACAGATAATAAATGACTAAATATTTCTAAAAAGTAACCTGACTGACCTTTCTGCACCACTGCTCCAAAATTTTCCTTCGGGGTATTAGGCCTGGAGGGTACAATAAGGTCAAACCCTCAACCGTCTTTGCGTTGACTTCACAATTTAAAGAGTTTGCATTTTTATTTTTTTCTTCTCTCTTCTCTTCCCTTCTTCCTCTCTCCCTTCCCTCCACCAAAATAAGCATCGATTTTCATTTCAGTCTATAATTTCCTTAATATTGTATCTGGTATCTGAGGTCATGTTTATTATTGCCAAAGATTTTTAAATATGGCACAATCTTGTAGAGACTATTCATGTAGTCAGTCTATTAAACAAATGTTTGTTGAATACTTACTATGTGCCAGTCACAGTTTTGGGCATCAGTGATACAATAAAGAATAGGAGAAAGCCCCTGCCCTCACAGAGGCAATAGTGATTGGGGGACTGACACTGCAGCACTTATGAAAAGCTGTCCTCTTCCATTGGGTCATAAAATTCAATCCATCTACTGCATTCCAATCACTCTTTTACATTTTTTTAAAAGCAGGATTTATTAAGAGGACAGAAAACTCCCACAGTGGGAGGGTACCCGAGGGGGTTGCCCCACTCTGATACATTCTTTTGTTTTTAATTTATTCCTGTATCTTTGTGTTGCCACCTGAGATCATTTTCCTCTGCCAGTCAAAAGATCTATTGTATAGCATGGTTACTGTAGTCGGAGACAATATATTGTATTCTTGAAAAATGCTTAGAGTGTGAATGTTTAAGTGTTTTCATCACAAACATGATTAATTATATGAAATAATGTATTTATTAGTTAGCTAGTCTTAACTGTGATACAGCATAGTTATACTTCAAAACATCTTGTAGGACGTGGTAAATACCATTTTATATGTCAATTGCTTAAATAAATAAAAAGCAATCTTATTTTTTTCATTTTGTTCTGGTTTGCTGGCAACAAATTCTTCCCGTTTTGCTATGTATGATGATATCTTTATTTTGCTTTCACTTTTGAGGGGCATAGTCTCTGGTATGGAATTCTAGTTCTGCTATTGTTTTCTTTCAGTACTTTAAAGTTACCTCTCCTTGCGTTTTTTACTTCATTGTTTCTATTGAGACAGCAGCTGTAAGTTTTTGTTGCTGCTTTAAAGATAATGCTTTTCTTTGGATGTATTTAATATTTTATTTTGTCTCTTGTTTTCAACAGATTTTCTGTGATTTGACTACCTGTGTGTGTGTGTGTGTGTGTGTGTGTGTGATGGCTATTTTCTTTGTGCTTTGAAGGTTTTCTAAGATTTGTATCTTGATTTTTTTTATCGGTTTTTGAAAATCCATCATCTCGTCCAATATTATTTCTGCCTTGTTCCTACTCTACTCTTTTTCTGAGACTTCAGTGACAGATATATTGGACTTTTTCTCCATGTTTTATATAGATATCATAGACATGTACATATGTACATATATGCCAACATATACATATCTTTCCTATATTATTCTTTCCTTTTCTTTGTTCACTATGCTTCAGCCTGTATTTTTCTCATTTTTCTCTTGACCAATTCACTAATCCTTTTTTCTGCTGTATCAACCTGCTGTTAAACTCATCTAAGTCTAAATTTCAGTGTATCACATTTTCAGCTCTAGAATTTTTATTTTATTCTTTTTAATATATACCAACTCTCTAGTAAAATGCCCTATTATGTCATCTATTTTTTGGAAAAATTATTAAATATAACTGTTTCAAAGTCCATCTCTAATAACTCCAATAATTTGGTTGAGGGTTTGTTTCTAGTGATTTTTTTGTAGTCATGTTTCTGGACATGCCTAGTAAATTTTTATTAAATGGCACATATTGTGTAGGCTCTGGATGATATGATTTTTTTTTCCAAGAGGATTTACCCTGGCCTGTACTAGAAATATGGAGTAGTGTCAATTGGCATTCACCTGATCAGGGAGTACAACTCAATGCTAGCTTGCAATTTTTTGTACGGCTAAGTCTATTTCTGACCGTTTCACACTCCTAGGGTATAGACTTCCAGGATTCCCATTGAGATCCTGAAGTATTTGCTAGGATTCCTCTCCGCTATTATCCTCAAACTCAAATTTCCATATCCTTAGCATGGTACTGTTTAGTTACTGAAGAATATAAATACACTAAACATTTTATGTGCTTTTGCCCCAGGGAGTGTCATGATCAGGACAATATATAGAGTAGATTTAGAGAGTTCAAATAGTAATAATCATAGTCTGGATATGAGTTAATGAAGGTGGAAGTGTGCAGTAGAAATGTATGTAAAGAGACAGATATGGACACTTGTGGAAGAAAAGTGGGTAAGAAAACTAGTTGAGTATGTGAGGTTGATGTGTCTAAGTTTCTTCAAGAATTGAGCCTCAGGAACTGAGATCTATTCCATGGACCACTGGAAAAATGCGATTGTAAATTGGAAGAGATTTTAGGATGGAAATACATATCCAAGGGTAATACACACATAGAAGATTGAAGATTTGGGGACAGTTGAGTGTTGATTGAGAACACACAGAGAAAGAAGAGAAGTGTAGAGAACAGCATCATAGGAAGCATATGTATTTAGGGATTAATCTGATGACAGACCACTCCTCTTTTCACTTAGCCAATGTGTGCCCCCTAATATATAAGGCGCAATTCCATCAAAGGAAAACACCTTGCATGTAGACAGTGTTTAGTACTCATAAGGGAATAAGATGAAGGAAAACATGAAACAATTTTATGATTTCTATAATTTTAGCTCTTCTTTTCATGTACCAAGCAAACTCAAATTTCTATTGGTCCCATAGTTAGAGACACTTAGTCCTCCAGTATTACTGAAAGATTTAGTCAGCTCTTTATTCTTTTGAGGATTGAAATTACAAAAAACAACTTGTTGAAAAGTGCATATAGAATTCTCAAATCCAGGAGAGTTTAGGAGGCATGAGTAGACCAAAGGGAATGTGTCAGTGTTGAAAGTAAATATACTCTGTGTCAAATGCACTGTGGAGCCAGTGGTATGTGATAAGATATAGAAGCTTTCTTTGGACTTCTCCTTGTAAGTGCTAGGACTGGGGTTTTAATAATGTAACAATTCTTAGGGCTTTCTAACAAGGAATGCTTGAAAGCATGCATCACTGCAGCAGGCTTATCAGTCCACTTCCAGGACAAATACAGAAAGAATTTTTCTATATTAGTCTTCGGGCAATACATTTGCTTCAGCTGTCAGTCACATTTGCCTAGAAAAACTAACCTCAGTGATCTTTGCAACACTGAGTAGTTTTAAGAGCACATTGGAATTGAAAAGAACCCATGATTTGAATAAAAAAGGGTCCATTTGGTTGGTTATTTCTGTGAATTTTTAGAATTCTGCTGCTGACACTGATAGGAAATGTTTTTGCCAAAAACAGGATCAAACAACAGGGAACCATGTACTTGAAATATACACTTTGTGACTTCTATCTATGCACTGTGAATGTAAACATGTATGTTGCTATATAGTTTTAATCCCTTGATAAGAACAGAGATTTATAGGTGTTTAATCTAACAGTTTTTCTCATAAAACCCAGCCTGACACAGTCTTCACACACCTGCTATATTTGAAGATCTAGTTTAGACTTTTAAAAAAGACTTTCTTCTCTTTACTATCCCTCACCCTTCATTTAATTGCCTTCAGGGACTTGCATGTTCTTTTGAATTACCAAGAATTAAGGGGGGTGGGGAAGCCATGTTTTCTGCTAACTGAAATGATAGTTAGCAATGCAAGTCTTAGTCATCTTTCTACCTTTGTTTTTGTGATCACAGATTGGCAGGTTGATACCGATCCATCTTGGGCAATGATTCTCACCTTGGCAGCAATTTGGTAACATTGGGGGCCTTAAAAAAAGTAGAAAGGCCTGGGTCCCATCCAGAGGTGCTGGTTGCATTGGCTTGAGCTGAAGCCTGGACATAGGGATTTTAAAAAACCTCCCCAGATCGTTATAAAATGCAACCTAGAAGAAACCTCAAGACATTCAATTCCCTAAAATAACTCATATAATAAACTACTTCCAAAACCTTGTCTGAATTTTCATCTCATAAATAATACTTAATCTTTATGGTTCTATACATAGATATTGACTATACTTATTCAAATGTGAATTCAGCATGAGTTTGAGGGTGGGGTATATAAGACACAGACCTATTTTATATGCGTTACAGGTGAGCTCGCCAGATTTAGCAAATAAAAATAGAGAATGCACAGTCAAATTTGAATTTCAGATAAACAGTGAATAATTTTTTTAGTATAAGTATGTTGCATTGCAATATTTAGGACATGCTTATACTAAAAAGTTAGTTGTTATTTATCTGAAATTCAAATTCAGCTGGCGTCCCGCATCTTTATTTGGCAGCCATAATTACAGGGCACACAGAAAATGTTGAGGAGTTCCACTTTAATCACAGTCTTTTTGTTGACTTGTAACCAATCACCTATGAAACCATTTCATATAGATCTAATCACAGTTGAGTCATACAGAACGAGCAATCGAGCCAGTGTGGCTGCTATTTAGCCCAATTCCCTAAGCCTCCGGGCCTATATTTATTCATTTAAAAAAATCACTTTGTCTACGATATTTATAGAAGAGATCAATTTTAATTTCCTTTACCTCTTGAGTACATAGTTTGTAATTCTTCGTTGAACAGAGATTTATCAGCTTTCTAATACCGTTCTGGGGTAAAACCTGGGTGCCGAAGGGGTTCAGTTCTCCTCCAAACGTAAGTCCTCTCAACTGTCTTAATCTGTAGACCAATTTGCTCTACGGCCCCCTAAGGAAGGAACTTGTTGATTTTGGCAGTGTTTACCTTTCCTACAAACAAATTCAACATTTTCCAGACCGGCTGGCTCTTAAAAATCACATGAGGGCTGGGGAAAGGCTGCCTCTAGGCTGTGACAGAATGCTCCCCCCTCTGTTCTAGGAAAAGCTTTGTGTTCCTCACAGCTGCTGGTGGATAATCTATGGAGTCATGATTATTTAGAATCTGTGGAGAGGCTGTGCAGTTCCTGGAGCTAAGTTATTTTCAATAAGGGGAGGGGAAGAATCTGTCAGATAAGATGAAATGTTCTTGCCTTATTGAATAGTACTATGAACTTTTCCATGGAGAAAGGGGAAAAAGAACTGATTTCATTTTTGTTTTCTCATTAAAAAATGTTTTTTTTTGTTGTTGTTTTTTTTTTTTGAGTTGAAGTCTCACTCGGTCGCCCAGACTGGAGTGCAGTGGCCGCTCCCAGCCACTGCAGCCTCGACCTGCTGGGCTCCGGCGATCCTTCCACCTCAGCCTTCCAAGTAGCCGGAATTACAGGCATGCGCTACCACGCCTGGCTGATTTTTTGATTTTCATTGTAGAGATGAAGTCTCGCTGCCCAGGCGGGTCTCGAACCCGTGGGCTCAGGCAATCCACTCACCTCAGCCTTCCAAAGACGCGGGGAAAAAAAGTTTTTAGAATACCATCTTAAACATAGAGCAGTAGCATTTAGTATATCATGTGCTTGTGTTTGAACAGCTTTTTCTTAATTTTGTTATTCATCTTTGCCTTGGAAAACTTGAATTGGTAGTGTTTTGTGTCTTTGCTTGTCTTTTCATCAGTGAAGATCATCATCTAATCTTGGTTCTCTAGCCACCTCCAGCCACCTCTCCCTGTTCCTTAAACCAAAACCACTTAGTACCATGTGGCAGCCCTAGTAAACTTCTCACACGAAGGAATATTTCTTTGCAGGCCCTAAGTAGAGGCTGACATCACTATTAATCAAGACATTCCAATGTGTATTTTGCAGCAAGAAAGTGTTATGCATTTGCTTGTTAGAAATTCCTTCACCTCTGCCCTTTCATTTCTAAAGATTTTGAGATTTAATTGAATATTCTCCTAGTTTCGTGGGTAATGTGCAAGAGAGACTGGAGTTTTGTTTATCAAAATTAGCTTGATCTGGAAAGTATAATTTACATTAATTTCCCCATGGTATATTTTAATATTATCTCTGGTGAATTAAAATACATTTATAGGCCAGGCACGATGGCTTATGCCTGTAATTCCAGTGCTTTGGGAGACTGAAATAGGGGGATTGCTTGAAGCTAGGAGACTGAGATAGGAGAATCGCTTCAAGATCAGCCTGGGCAACAAAGGGAGACACCATTGCTACAAAAAAATAGAATAATAATTAGCCCAGTTTGATGGAGGCTGAGGCAGGAGGATTGCTTGTGCTCGAGAGTTCGAGGCTATAGTGAGCTATGATTACCCCACTGCACTCCAGCCTGGGTGACAGAACAAGACCCTTTCTCTAAAAAAGTAAAAATAAAACAATAATAATAATATAAAAAATAGAATGTAAAAAAACTGTTTAATTAAAATGTGTCTTTCCTCCAAGTAACAATTTTGCTGTTTTGTTAAAAAAACAAACAAAACTAGAGTTACCATCTCAGGTACTCAGATCTTCTTTCTCATCCTTGTTACAGTCCTCTTCCTAGCCAGTATAGTCTATCTTGCTCACAGATCTCTTTCTGTGAGTGTCTACTTCTGATAAATTGGGGGGAATTTGCACCTTAATCCAATTTTTTTGTCTCTTCTGCTTTCTCTTCTTCCAGTAATTTTTTTTCAAGTTTAGACTCCTCTATCAAATGTCTTTTACTGTTAAGCCTAACTTTGGGGGTGTATTGAGAGTCCCCTGCCATTTTATCTATTCCAGACCTCTTTTTTCTAAAGTTCTGTATGGAAATAACTATTTCCCTTCACTTCCAAGTCTCTTTTTTGTTGGATTATTTCTTTACTTCTTCAGTCCCTCCCGTGTGCTCAGAAGAGCTGCTGGCAGTTAAATTTACTGTTTTGATTCTTCAGCTTATTTTCGCTATCCAGGCCAGTCTCTGCTCTGTCACCTGGACTAGATTGATTACTGTGGGGGAGGAGAGAAAGGTGACTGATTTGTAATTCACTACGAGAGGCGTTCCAAAATGTTGGAACAAAACCTGTAACACTTTGATTTAATGCTTCAGAATGAACTTGAATCTTGGCCAAACTCACCAATTATTTGGCTTAAATGCACAAACCTGAGCTGCATTTAGCCTTAGCTCTGCCTGTCCCATGAGTTCTGGAGTAGAATTCTGTTTGTGGGGGAAAGCCAGAGGTCATTTGTGGCAGGGACTTAGGGTAGCTACTTTTTATGGTTTGTGGTAAAGGGTAAGAGTGGGAGTGCTGAAAAGGGATAGTGGAGATTCTTCTTTTCCCAGAATGAGTGTTCCTCATTCTGCATTCTGTTTTTCTTTGTAAACAAAGTCTTATCTGCACTTTTGAATTTTATGTAAACTTTTTAGTTTGTTACATGCTCTTTGACCATTTTTAGAAACATAGTACTGGACATAACTTTGAGCTTTTGTGTTTATTTGATAATATAATTGGCCCTCTGTATTACTGGTTCCACATCTAAGGATTCAATCAACCTAGGATTGAAAATATTCGGAAAAAAATATGTGTTTGTACTGAAGACACATGGACTATTTTTCTTGTCGTTATTCCCTAGACAGTACAGTATCATAACTATTTACAGGGTTCTTACATTGTATTAGGTGTTATAAGTTATCTGGAGATGATTTAAAGTGTACAGTAGGATGTGTGTAGGTTATATGCAAATGGTAAGCCATTTTATGTCAGGAACTTGGACGTCTACAGATTTTGGTATCTGAGATAGTCCTGAAACTAATCTTCCATGAATATCAAAGGAGGACTGTACATACTTAGATATCACACAGATCACAGTTAGGGTAAATGTCTCCACTGCCATTCAAGTAATTGACTCTTGAAAACTGCACCACTGCCATCTTGTACATATATTAAGTAACTTCGATTCAGTCCTCAAGTCTCAATGCAGCTCTAATGTTAAATATTATGTCATTTTTTAATAATAATATTTTTTCCCCATGGAAAATGTACCATGGTGACTATAACTGTCAAAGAGACTGTCCCAGAGGGCACATGTGGGGTCTGTATAAACTCAGAGTCTGCCTTCTCGCTGGTTCATGTGTGAGGACATAGCAACTGCTTGCTGCCAAATAAGTCAGCAGGGACATTCTGGCAGCTTGGAAATGATTTTTATGTGGATGAATATTAGCAGCTTCCCAGACACAATTAAATCATACCAGGAGCCATTTTCGACACTTATACCAAATTTTTATTAAATATAAGTGAACTTAGTCACTGTTCTTTCCTTAACATTATTTTGGTAAAACTTAGAATCTAAGTCAAAGGTTATGGGAACACATTTTTCCCTCTCTCCCTCACCTTCACTGCTTTTGTTTCAACAAAAATAATGTTGATTTAGAATCTACCAGGCTCATGAGTTGCTTCTTAGTCAAACTGAAAATAATCCTGAGCTGATTTTACAAGTGGTTTCCAGAACAGGTTTTATGAAACCCATTAATTTTCCCGGAGAGATTTGAATTCTCTATATAGATGCTTTGACTCATGTACAGAAACTGGTTACTTGCAACAAATAACTGAAATAGCCTAGTCAGATGTGGAAAAAATAGTTAAGCATCAGTCAAAACAAAACAGAACAAAACAAAAACCAAATAACCACTCAAATATTGTTAATCTCACTTTGAAAAATGCATATTTTTTATTCCAATGTCAAGAGACCTTTATGTATGATGTGCATAGTACTCAAAATATTGAAACCCTTTATAAGTTACTACAGAGGCATTTAGGCTTTGAGAGCTTTGATTTATTTGTTAAGCAATGCAAAGAGTGTGAAAATGATTATAGGGCATCATTTGTGAATGCTAGATGTGGCAAATTAGGTGTGGCCATAGGAAGAAATGAGAACAAGGTCTAGAAGGGAACAGTTTATTATACTCACAGGTCCTAGAGAGAGAGGGTCACTGCAAGCCAGGCAGTACCACAGGGCACCAAGTTTTGGTCAGATGACAGAAGATAGGTGCAAGGGAAAAACAGGCTGGAGTCTTTATTGGAGTTTCCATGAAAAAGGCAAGACAAGACAGGGTAAAGGGTTTAGGATTGGCTAGTTTAAATAATTCGGGGAATTGTGGAGCAATAGGGCTAGTTTCTGGTTGTCTGGACTTGAATAATTCAGGACAGATTATATATAATATAATTGGCTTTGTGTATGAGAGTTACACAAAGGGGTGGGGGCTTTGGACTCAGAATTGGCTGGCTTGTATATGAGGGACATAATCCCAGGACAGCTCTTTGCTATCTTTAAGAAAAGGCTAAATGAATTTTATCAGATGTACAAAGAAGAGCTGGCACCAATCCTACAGAAACTATTCAAAAAAATTGAGGGGAAGGGTATTTTTCCTAGCTCATTCCATGAAACCAGCATCACACAGATACCAAAATAAGGCAAGAACTCAATAAGAAAGAAAGTTGTAGGTCTATTTCCCTAATGAATATAGGTGCAAAAATCCTTAACAAAATACTAACAAAACAAACTCAACAGCATATACAAAAATTATCCATCATGATCAAGAGGATTTTATTCCAGGGATGCAAGGAAGGTTCAATATCAGCAAATCAATAAACACAATCCACCACATAAACAGAAGCAAAAATAAAAACCATACAATCATCTCAGTAGATGCAGAAAAGCCATTCAATAAAATCCAACATTCCTTTATGATAAAAACCCTAAACAAACTAGACATTGAAGGAACATACCACAAAATAGTAAGCCATATATGACAAACCTACAGCCAATCATATTAATTGGGAAAAGTTGAAAATATTCCTCTTCAGAACGAGAAGAAGACAGGGATGTCCACTCTCACCACTCTTATTCAACATTGTACTAGAAGTCTTAACAAGAGCAATCTGGCAAGAGAAAGAAAGAAAAGGCATCCAAATTGGCAAGAAGGATGTCAAACTATCCAAATCAGAATAGTTTGTGAGTTTGTGAACTTAATTGTCAGACCAGTACAAAACTCTGTAGCATTCTTATATATCAACAATACTCAAGTTGAGAACCAAATCAAGAACCCAATCCCATTTACACTGGCCACAAAACAAAACAAAACAAAACAAAACAAAAAAAACTCCAAAACTAGGAATACACCTAACTAAGGAGATGAAAGATCTCTATAAGGTGAACAACAAAACACTGACGAATGAAATTATAGATGACACAAACAGATGAAAGAACATTTCATGTTCATGGATGGGAAAAATCAATATTGTTAAAATGCTCATATTGCCCAAAGCAATCTACAGAGTCAATGCAATCCCAATTAAAATACCAACTTCTTTCATTACAGAACTAGAAAAAAAAATCTTAAAATTTATATGAACCCCAAAAGGAACTCAAATAGCCAAAGCAATTCTAAGCAAAAAGAACAATTATGGAGGCATCACTCTGCTGACTTAAAATTATACTATAAGGCTATAGTAACTAAAGCAGCATGGTACTGATACAGAAGTAGACAGATAGCCCAATGAAACAGATAAGAGAACCCATAAATAAAACCACATACTTCCAACCAACTTATCTTTAACAAAGCTGACAAAAATAAACAATGGAGAAAAGACACTCTATTCAATAAATTGTGGTGGAAAAATTGGCTAGCCATATGCAGAAGAATGAAACTGGACTCCTATCTTTCACCATATACAAAAATTAACTCTAGATCAATTAAAGACTTAAATGTAAGACCCAAAACTATAAAAACCGTAAAAGAAAACCTAGGAAACACTCTAAGGGAAATCAGCTTATGTAAATAATTTATGATGAAGAACTCAAAAGCTGTTGTAACAAAAAACAAAAATAGGCAAATGAGACTTAATTAAACTAAAAAGCTTCTGTACAGTGAAAGAAATAATCAACAGAGTGAACAGAAAACCTACTGAATGGGAGAAAATATTTTAAAATTATGCCTCTGACAAGGAGCTAGCATCTGGAATCTATAATGAACTCAAAACAACTCAACATGAAAAGAAAAACAAACAAACAATAACCCCATCAAACAAACAATAACCCCATCAAAAAGTAGGCAAGGACATGACTAGACACTTCTTAAACAAGACACACAAGCATCCAACAAACATTAAAAATGCTCAACATTACTAATCCTCAAACAAATGCAAATTAAAACCACAAAGAGATATTACCTTACATCAGTCAGAATGGTTATTATTAGAAAGTCAAAGAACAACAGATGTTGGGGCATTTTTTTTTTCCTAAGGGAACATTCATTCATTCATTTTTGGTGAGATTTTATTTTATTTTATTTTTTATTTTTATTTTTTTGAAGTTGTCCTGGTTTCATCCTTTTGCTCTGCTATATTTCAAGTTGGGGGTGGGGCAGTGCAAAAGAAGGGGTCTGCTTCCGGGTCTCTGACTCACTTTGGTTCGGCAATCTCAGCCTGGCACAAGTGGGCTGGCCTGTGCATCTGGCCTTGCCTCTCTTCTTGGCCAGAGAGCAGAGAGGCTCAGACTAGGGGAGCTCAGAGAAATCACAGGGCCTCAGTCTCTTGCTGAGGTGGCCTCTGGATAGTGTAGACTGCTTTCTCTGGCCTCTAAAATTAAAGGGCATTTTACCCTTTTCTGTGCCTCTATAGACCTGCATTTCTGCCTTACAAGCACTGGTTCAGGTTTACCTGAAAACCGAAGTTCATTTGATCCCCATTAGAATGTTCTGGTTGGCAATTTCAGGGTTTGGAGAGCACAATTTGGTGGGATTTTAAACTAGTTCAACCTGGGAACTAGTATGACAATTTCTCAAAAACTAAAAATTGAATTACCATTTGACATGGTAATCCCACTATTAAAGATCTATCCAAAGGGAAAGATATCATTATAAAAAAAAAGAAACCTGTACTCATATGATCATTGCAGCACTATTCATACTAGCAAAATCACAAAACCGACCTAAGCACCTGCCAAGAAATGACTGGATTAAAAAAATGGGGTATCCACACCATGGAATACTACACAGTCACAAAAAAGAGAAATTATGTCCTTTGCAGTAACCTGGATAGAGCTGGAGATCATCATCCTAAATGAGTTGACTCAGACACAGAAAGCCAAACATTGCATATTCTCACTAAATGGCCACAAGCATGAAAATAACAGACATTGAGGATACCAATAAAAAGGGTGGTGGGAAGGAGGACAAGGGTTCAGAAATTACTTATTGCGTACAGTGCTCACTGTCTGGGAATGGGCCACCTGAAACCCAATCCCCACCTACACAATACGTCTAGGTAACAAACATGCATGTGTATCCCCTGAATCTAAAATAAAAATGGGGAAAAAAGAGAAAGGATTATCCCTGGGAGAGTTAATCCTTCCCCTGTCAGCAAGGTTTTTAAGAAGTCAAAATATCACAAGATATAGAAAACACAACATGTGATTAATACAGCACCTCTAGTAAGTTTTACACTATTTTAGGTCCTGTGAATGTTATAAGACTTTATCTTCAGGAGTCCGTGGCAGGAGGATCGCTTGAGCCCACAAGATTGAGGTGTCATGAGCTATGATTGCACCATGGCACTCCAACCTGGATGAAAGAGTGAGACCCTGTCTCCAAAATAAGTGAATAAATAATAAAAACTAAAAAGACTTAGTCTCAATATTTTATACTCCTAAACCATATAAAACAAAGGCATAAATTATTGATTCTACAAGAGTAGGATAACTTAAAATACATTTCTGGGTACATTGGGAGGAATTAGGATCCAAAGCACACATGGGGTGGGCTTTCAAGTCCATGAAGATTCTGCTGCACTGTTGTACCCACTGATCAACTTCATAAAATATTACCATTATTTTAAAGCCTCTTAAATTCCCATTCTTCATAACATTCTTACCTCTACTCCCAGAGGTAACAATCTTTTTTTCATTCTCCTTTTCTTGGTTTTAAAAACATATTTTGTGTAGTATGGTTGAACCTCTAAATAATATATTATTTAGCTTTGCATATTTTTGAACTTTATAGAAAAATCGCAAAATATGTATTCTTCGATCGTATGCTTTTTTCACTCAACATTCTGTCTTGAGACTATTCCTGTTGATGACAAAACTGCCACTGATTCATTTTCAATGCGCTGTGATATGTCATTGTATTAATATGAATACATCAGACTTGATGTAACTCTTCTCCTGTCAATGAATATTCATATTATGTTCAAATTTTTAATTTTACAAAGAGTGATTATTTAAAAGTTCTTGTGCATTTCCATGTATGTATGCTTATGTGGAAGAGTTTACAGAATGTAATTACTAGATTAAAAGTTATGCACATCTTAAGCTTTGTTTGGTAACACCAAAATACATGCCAAATTACTTTTTATAACATCAGTAGCACTTGGTGTTTGCAGACTTTTTTACAATTTGGTGGAGAGGAAAACAGTGTCTCACTATAGTTTTAATTTGCATGCTTTCTATTACTTGTGAGTTTTGTTTTCTTTTCTGTGAAATACCTACTGATGTCATTTGTTGCTCTTATGGTTTATAGAAATTCTTCATAACTTTCATCACTGAACCTTTGTCAGTACAGTGTGCTGCGATTCTCTTTTTTATGACGTTACTTTCTGTATATTGTCTTTGATCAACAGATTTTAACGTAGTCGAATGTATCAGCGTTATTCCTTATGATTTGTGCTTTTTCTCTTGTAATTAAGAAATGTTTGTCTATCATGAAGTAATAAATGAGTACATTTTCTTCTAAGTGTTTTGATAATTTGACTTTCACATTTAAGCCTTAATTCATCTAAAGCTTATTTTCGCATGTTGAATGATTTTTTGTGCTTTTTGGCTTTATTTGAATGAGAAGTTGTCCAAGTATTATTTATTGAATAATTTATCTTTTCTTCACTGACTTGAATTGCCACAGGTATTCCATGTTAAGTTTTCTAATATGCATGAATTTGCTTTTGAGCTTTCTATTCTGCCCTATTGGTCTGTTTGCCCACCTTTGCACTAATATTTTGCAAATGCTATAGCTTCATAGTAATTCTTGAAACCTGGTATGGATGGTATCTCCAGATTTTCCTTCTCTTTCTTATCCATGACTTTTTTCTTTTTCTTCTTTTTCTCCTTGTACTTTCTTCTTCTCCTTCCCCCTATCCGGGGACAAAAAACTTGGAATTTGTTCATAAAAAATTGTGTATTGATTCTTACATGTTTAAACTTCAGACACCCTCAAAGTACCCTCTGTTTGATGCAATATGCTTATTATTTTTTTTTGAGTGGAGTCTCACTCTGTTGCCCAGACTGGAGTGCAGTGGCTGCTCCCGGCCACCGCAGCCTCTACCTGCTGGGCTCCGGTGATCCTTCCGCCTCAACCTTCCAAGTAGCTGGAACTACAGGCGCGCGCTACCATGCCTGGCTCATTTTTGATTTATCGTAGAGATGAGGTCTCGCCGAGTTGCCCAGGCGGGTCTCGAGCCCGCAGGCTCAGGCAATCCACTCACCTCAGCTTCCCAAAGGCGTGGGATTACAGGCTAAGCCACCGAGCCCGGCTTGATGCAATATACTTATTGAGATGCTTTTTTTCACTGCTCAAAAGAGATTTTAAACTTGTTGATTTTGATGCCTTTTAGTGCTTCTGCCATTTCTTGTTTTACCTCTTTCACATCAGCAAACATTTCCCTTTAAGAATTTTTTTTTCATCTGGGGAAACAAACAAAAAAAAGTCACTTGGGGAGACATTGGATGAATAGAGAAGGTTGGGTATAAGGGTCATGCTGTTTTTGGTCAAAAACAGATGAACACTAAGTGGCAGTGTGGGCAGGTGTACTCTTAAATCACCCATCATGAAATAGGCAAAGGTGTTGAAAGAATCTCAAAAAAAAAATTCACTGAAGCTGAATGCAACCCCTCACAATAATACTAGCTGGTATACCGATGCAGGTGGGTTCCTAGAACACTTACCTAATAAGGGAAGCCTACACTATAAGGGGACCGCCCTCCCAAAGACAATTCTGTTTTTGGGGGATCCCCATTTATATATATTTGTGTAGAATATCCTGTTGGGATATTTGATTGGAATTGCATTCAATCTAAGAAACAATTTGCGAAGTAGTGCCTTTATCATAATAAGCTTTGTAACTATCTCCAAAAATTATTGTATCTATCTTCCTTTACTTAGATCTTCTCTAATGTTTTTAAAATAAAAGTTTATAATTTCTCCATAAAAATTTTTCACAGCTTTTATATTTACTCATTAGTGTTTTATTATAGTTGCAGTATAACAGGCTACTC
Source organism: Carlito syrichta (assembly GCF_000164805.1). Classification (NCBI taxonomy): domain Eukaryota; kingdom Metazoa; phylum Chordata; class Mammalia; order Primates; family Tarsiidae; genus Carlito; species Carlito syrichta. The sequence goes on along the minus strand of NW_007232243.1, from coordinate 98,407 downwards.
CCAAACTTAGTAGCTAAAAACAACAATTTATTATCATTCATTATAGCTCTATAGATTGGGTGGGCTCAACCAGGAAGTGGTTCTTATATATTTTCTGTCATGCGATGTTAATCAGTTAATCAGTGAGTGGGCCAGAGTTCCCTGAAGGCTTGACTGAGATGAAAGCTTAAGATGGTTTATTCACATGACTTGAAGATGGTCCTAACAGTTAGCTAGATACTCAGCTGGAGATATGAATCCCTGCTTCTCTATGAGGTCTAAGTGGTCTTTCTATGCAATTTGGACTTCTTATAGCATTATGGCTATGTTCTAATAGGGAATATCCACACTGTAAGCAAGAATAGTAAGAGCAAATATTCTATGAGAACAAGACTTTTGCTATCTAGATTTGGAAGTCACATAGCATCACTTCTCCTGTACTCTGCTGATGGAAACAGTCACAAGCTGATTCAGGTTCAAGGAATAGGACATAGAACATAGACTCACCACTTAATGGAAGAACTATCAAAGCATGTTGGAGCCATATTGTAAAACTGCTGTATTAGGTAACTTTCCCTTTTATTGCTACAGTAAATGATATTTTTAAATTACCTACATTTATTGCTAAGTGTATAATTGCAACTTGACTATTAATACTATATCTAGAAACCTTGCTAAGTTTTCTTATTAATTTACTTAATTTGTCATTAGGTTCTTTGGAGTTTATCATGTAGGTTATCCTATCATCTTTCTGTCCCATTTTTATATATTATATATGTAAAAATTATATATAATTTTATATATATTATATATTATAAAGTTATATATATTATATATATAATTATATATAGTAAATATATATTTATATATATTAAGGTGGTATTATTATGGGTTAAAATATCCAGAATAATATTGAAGAGAAATGGTGATAGTGGGCATTCTGGTCTGGTTCCTAACTTTGATAGGGAATATTTTCAGATAAGAAATCTTCCCTCTATTTGCAGTTAAATGTTTTGTCTTACTATAAATAGTTATTGTTTTATTCAATGATTATTCTGTATTCACTGAGGTAATCTTACCTTTTGTCTATTTTAACATATTATGGTGGTGTATTTAATTAACAGATTTCCTTAGGTTGAGCCACCCTTGTGATCTTGAGATAAACTCAATATAGTCATGATGTTTTCTCTTATATTTGTTTGCTATATTTTGCTTAGATTTCTGCATCCTTTTTTATTAAGTAAAATTGGCTCATAATTTTCTCTCTTTTCTTTTCTTTTCTTTTTTTTTTTTTTGAGTTGGAGTCTCACTCTGTCGCCCAGACTGGAGTGCAGTGGCCGCTCCCGGCTACCGCAGCCTCAACCTGCTGGGCTCTGGCGATCCTTCTACCTCAGCCTTACAAGCAGCTGGAACTAAAGGCACGCGCTACCATGCCCGGCTAATTTTTTGATTTATTGTAGAGATGACGTCTCGCCAAATTGCCCAGGCTGGTCTCGAACCTTCGGGCTCAGGCAATCCACTCACCTCAGTCTCCCAAAGGCGCGGGATTACAGGCTCATAATTTTCTTTTAATTTTATGTTTTTTGTCTAGATTTGGCAACAAGACTTTATTGGTTTCGGCAATTAGTTAGAATTATGTTTATTTCTTTTCCTTTTCTCTGAAAAATTTTTTTTTCATGAATGTGTAATAGAATCCATTGTCAAAACAACTGATTCTAGCCATTTCTTTATAGGGATATTTCAAAATGTAGATCCAGTTTTCACAATGGGTATAGCAAATGAGATTTTCTAGTTCTTCTTGAGTCAGTTTGAGCAACTAACATTTTTGTAGAGTTATATCTATTTCACCCAAGATTTAAAATTTATTTGCATAAAGATGTTCCTAATGTTCTCTTATATTCTAATCTCTGCTGCCTAGCTAAAAATGTCTTTTCTTTAGTTTTTAATATTACCTGTGTGTCTTTTTTTCCTCAATCTTGTCAGTTGCTTGTAAGCTCCTTCTTCTTTTTTGAAGTTGGAGTCTCACTCCGTCGCCCAGGTCCACCTGCTGGGCTCAGCAATCCTTCCGCCTCAGCCTTCAAGTAGCTGGAACTACAGGCGCGCACTACCAAGCCCAACTAAATTTTTTTATTTATCATAGAGACGTGGTCTCACCAAGTTGCCCGGGCTGGTCTCGAACCCGTGGGCTCAGGCAATCCACTTGCCTTGGCCTCCCAAGGTGCTGGGATTACAGGCTGAACCACTGCGCCTGGCTTCCCTTATTCTTTTCAAAGAACAGAGAGTATGTTCTGGATGATACACGATTCTTTAAGTTTGACTGAAACTTGGTTGGTGGCATAGTATGTATTTAAGTGTTTTTACATTTTTAAAAAACGTGTATTCTTCAATTGCTAGATATAATATCCTGTTAGATCAAGTTGTCAAATTGTGTTGTTCAAAACTAATAAGTTCTGAATCATGAATCTTGGGGGCTATGTTTTTGCATTTTAAATGGAGATTATGTCTTTTTACATTTGCTGTTATTATTTTAATATTTGTTTATTTGTACCATTTAAAAAATTTATATTTGGTTTACTTTTTAGATTTCATTTTTCTCTCCTGTTTAAAATTAGTTGTTTTTTTCTCATTCTATTTTTTCAACTTTTATATTTTGTGAATACTTGAAAAAAGTTTTACATACTTAATAGTATTTAAAACTAATAGATATTGTTAACTTCTTTCTGAGAAATTCAAGACCACACCAAGCTTTAGTTTTTGCAATTTTCTTCTCATTTTGCATGATTTAATATATTTTATTGTAATAAATTCTATCTTGTTTTATTAAAGTCTACAAAATGTTATTATTACCATTGTTGTTATTGATACGGTAATATTTGACTGGTTTCTCCATGTATTCTCTTCTTTTTTTCTAGATAATTTTCTTTAGAGTTTTCTTAGTGAAAAATCTATGTTTTAGAAAACTCTCTCGACATTTCTCTTAAAAATGTCATCATTATTTATTTTGTATGAAAAATTGTTTTTCTCTCCCAGGTATAAGACTCTGTCTTTCATTTTAGCTTATTCATTCAAATCTTTAAATTTATTAAACATTTCCTGGCTTTTGCTTTTTAAGCAATCTATTGACTTCCTACCTTCCAAATATTAAATTTATCACTTTTAAATTTCTATTAAATCTCTAGACTTTTGGACTTATCCTTTTTGATAATCTTTCGTTAGTTGACTACATTTCAATATTACTTTTTATTTTATTTTTTACAAATACATTAAGGATACCTATTTTTATATTGTCTGATCATCAAAGGATCTGCAGCATTTCTTAAATAGTTCTTTTTGTAGTTTCTGCTGATTTACATAGGTTTTTTCATGCCCCTTAGTTAATTTTTTTATTGCTTTTAATCATCTAAATGCTATTTGTGAGAATTCTTTAAGGCCTGAGTTTAAGGTGTTTAAGAGATTTTGGATGTGCTTCAGCTAGAACCTATTCAGAAAACTTTTTACACTAAATTCTTAGATTGGGTTTTTTTTTGTTTTTTTTTTTGCGGGGGCTGCAGAGGTACATTCTGGCCTCAAATCCAAATGATAACAGATTTTGGTTAGAAAATTTAAGAGTAGGAATCACATCTCCCCTCCTCTTATCTGAATACCTGAAGGCTGAAATGGTTATCTCTCAGAGAGTTTGTATGGCTGTTCTTTTTTGGTTTCTATCAGATTCTGAGTTTTTTCTTTGGTGGTTCCAGCTTTGTGTGGAAGTCTTGATCAGATCTCCCACCTTATAGGTCATATACTTTGTTTCCCTTCTCTACTTCAAGTCTATTGAAACAAAGTTCTAGAAGCCATCAGAGTTTGGCAGATACCCCAGGGTAGCTGCTGGCTTTAAGACTTTACTATTCTTCTGAAGTTTTGCGTTTTCATTGCTTTTGTCCTCTGAGAGCTACACCTTTTTTTTGGTTTTTGTATGTAAAATGATGTTTTTAAAATGTTTGTTTCCAAGCATTTTAGGTACTTTTTAAAGAGAGCTCCTCAGTGTGTCTCCTTCACAAAATGTGTCTCTCAAATAAAAATACAAAAGCAGGAAACTCCTCACCTTTTAAGTTCTATCTCTTGTTTTTCCTTAATTGCCAGATATCTTGCAAAAGTAGTATTCAATCATTATTTCATTTTCTTTTATTTCTTTTATTAACAGAACTTGCCTGTAGTAAGGCCACCATTTACTGGAGTGCAGTGGCACGGTCACAGCCACCACAGCCTCGACCTGCTGGGCTCAAGTGATCCTTCCACCTCAGCCTTTCAAGTAGCTGGAACTACAGGCACACGCCACCACACCTGGCTAATTTTTTGGATTTATTGTAGAGATGAGGTCTCACTAAGTTGCCCAGGCTGGTCTCGAAACTGTGGGCTCAAGCATTCCTCTCACTTTGGCCTCCCAAAGTGCTGGGATTATAGGCAGCAGCCACTGCGCCCGGCAAGTTTGCATTTTTGAAAGTTTAGCAATCCTACTCCAACTTTCACCTCAAGGAAAAGTTTTGTATGAGTATCCTCCCCCCCCAAAAAAGGACACAAGGCATTGATTGTAAAGGCAAAAATCCAAATGGCTATTGACAAAATATATAAATTATGTATCTTTTCACCATGGAATATTTTTAGCTAAGTGAAATAATATAGAAAAATATTAGTATCATTTTGTTGAGTCAGTAAAGCAAGTCTCAAAAGACAACATATAATTTGATATTGTTTTTTTGAAATTCACAATCATGTAAAATGAGACTTTTTTAATGCATCAAATATATGCAGTAACTCGCCTGTACAAAGAACAAAGGATAATAGATATAAAATTCAGGTATTGGTTATTTTTAATGAAAAGGCAGGGACATGGGATGGGAGAAGCACTTAGAAAAATGTATTTTTGGTATAATATTTTAGCTCTTGGATTAGATCATACTCTGGGAGTGTTTATTACACAATTAAAAATAAGTACATTAGAAAATAAAGTCATGAACTATATAAAAGACTATATATGAAAAAGAATAATGGTGTGCTGTGATTGAAAGATTATGATTAATCCAATTCAAGAGGTCTAGTTAATAAATAAGTAAAAACTAAATGATAAGCACTTACATAGGAAATAGGTTTGAAGGAAGGAAGTGTGGTGTCTAGAAAGCCCACTGGAAACCTGATTTCAGGAGCTCTCAGTTCTTCTTCAGGGGTAGAATATCCCAGTAGTGGTGGTCAGTAGAGATTGCACCACTGGATAAGAGTATTTTGACTCATTGATTTGATGAAATGTTACATTCAGAATAGTGTGTGATGATTCTGCATCTGGGTAAATAGCACCAGTTATATCATTAATCATCATTTCTATACTGTTTTGCCTCAGATTTAACGTAATGAATATCTAAACATATGACTCTTTAAACAAAATAGCACCCCCTTTCATGATTTTCAAATGAAGGTTGAGGTTGACAGATCATGCAATATGAGATACTAAAATGCACACAAACACACACCGGATATTCAATGTAGCAATTATTTTAAATCAAGTGAAGTCAATATTGCATGTAAAGAGGGCAGAAAAAAAAAACTGAAACCTTTATATTGGGTGGAATTGTGGCCTTATTTTAAAATTGATGTTAGCTTTGCCATGAGGGTATAAAATATAGAAAGAAAGGTAAGATTCAATTGTATAAAATAAATTTTAGGAATTCTTTCAGTTAGGATTCTAGATTCTAAGTCATTCTGTGATGGCAGCCTATCAGAAACATCTTAAGGCCCAAATAAAGCGTTCTCTTAACATTGATTAAATGACAGTAAATACACTTTGATTCATTCTTTGGAAGAAATGGCATATGAGTTTATTACAAGATCCTAATGTAATGAAGGATTACATGAATTTTAGAAGGCGTTATTTCTTTGTCAACTTGATTCTGTCCCCATGCCATTTGAAATATGATTCATGACTGGGCTTTACCTACCACTGACCCTTCTATCAGCATAGGGTCCTATTGTGTTCTCGAACATTTTCTCTGAAGTATTATAATGAGAAATTTTTAAAAATCACTAAAGTCACACAAATTGACATGTCATTGAAGGTACGTAACTATTTAAAACCCAGGCATTTTGTATCCTACCCAAAAGTATAATAATATTTCATTCATTGAAATAACATTTCAAATTATTTACACCCAGAAAAGCACGATAAATAAAAATTAAATTTTCTTGTTAGATAATGAATGAATCATGGCTGATTTGAATGAAATTCATTGAAGTGTCATTTTTAAAAGGACAATACATTTCAATGCAACTTTGATTTGCACATTCAGAAAAATCATACCTAAATATGCAAAGCCATTATCTGAATAACAGGTCAATGCCCTGACTGATTCTGTCCCATCTTGATGTCACACGGTTTGAGAACCCAGATTCGGTAAAAACAAATAACAAATATTTCCTGAAACTTCCTAAGGTAAGTCAGAGTAATGACTGAGGAGAGACACCCAAAATGCTCCTAGACAAGGAGACATGTTGGAATACAGGAGTCACAGACTGGTGACTAGAGCACAAAATTCAGCCCTCTCTGCCAAAGAAAGGTAAAGTCCTTTGGGCAGTCATGGTCTCTTATGTCCTCAGGCTCACTAATTTATGTTTCTCCAAGGGTATTTGAGTTTTGTGTCTTGTGATGTGTTAAGGCAACTGCTGAGGAGACAAATACACTGTATCTCTTAGATCACTTGCATTATGCAGCCAACCACAGGGCTCTTCACTGCAAGTCTTGATATGTTGATCAGATTCTACAGCTGTATCTGGGAAGTGACTCATTCAAAGTCTTTTCATTCAATAATAATCTTTAAAAATTTTATCACAAAATGCTAACATGCATCAGAGTCTCCAGTGATTCAGAAGCTCCAAGGTTAAATTTCTGTATCCAGTTTATCATCCCTACAGCAAGCCAGTCATAAACAGTGGAAGCATATGTTGGTTTGCCTTGATTTAGGGCATTCAACCTTAAGAATGTATCTGGTAAACAAGCTAATCTGGGCCAACAAACATATTTGCCAAGGTTTTATCATTTTTTTAAAAAGTACTTCCTTGTCTTCTTTACACTATGCTAAAAGAAAAAGCAAAGCAAAGCAGAGCAAACAAAACAAAATGAAAAACAATTAAATCTAAGTTTAAAAAATTCTGTTCAGCCCCTTCTCCTAACTCTACCTGACTCTATTTTTGTAGTAGAGAAAGTTTCCAAAGTACATTTTCCTTTTAATTCAATTTTTTTTAACAAACAGGTATTTAAACTAGTATTTTTTACATTGGTGTTTTAAGAACATTTACTAGTTTTACTCTTTAAAGAACAAACTGAAAAATGTCATGAACAATATTTGAGTTAAGTTTTCTTGGTGAGTGATTATAGTAGTTACTGGCACAAACAAGGTTTTCTGTGGCCTTGGTATAAGCAGTGACTCATGTAATTTTAACCACTTGTAGAACTTTCCCTATCCCAGTAGGCATCTGTATATTCTTCGATGACTTGCACTAGATAAAAAAATAACTCATGGGTACATATCTTATTAAAATTTTAAAAAGAAAACCTATAAACATTTTCAATTAAAATATCTTCACAGATAAAATTATTGTAAATATAGTGAAAAAATCTCCAGAATAATATAAATTAATTTAATCTAAGTGCCTGAAGTATCTCAACAAGTTCAATTTTGTCCTTGAACATTTGAAACGTTGCATTGCATTATTTGGCAATGTTGTGTGAGGAAAGTATTTTTTCTTTGGTTTTGCTGTTTTTACTCCCCCCAAAATATCTAAAGGATAGGACTTTATCTAATTTTCTGTTATTTCATTAGCCTCATCTTTCTAGGTGATTCTGAAAATGGTCATCAAACAAACTTCCAGCATTTAAAAGTTTTAATTTGATGTGTTTTTCTTTGTATTGGTCCTAGCCAAGAACTCTCTTTTTTAGTTATAAATAGTCTGTTGCTTTCATTCAAAATGTCCATGATTTGTTTTAAACTTGCTGCAAGGATGACAATCTCATAGAGTTATTGCTCAAAGTAATTTATTTTTCTTTCTTTGCACAATAAACATCAAGATTTCTACTCATCTTAATTCTCACAATAATATGACTCACATTTTATTTATTTTTAGTGTCTTCTGATTCGGGGTACACGTGCAGGTTTGTTACATGGATATATTGTACAATGGTGAGGTTTGGGCTCCTAGCATATCCATCACTCAGACAGTGAACATTATAGCCAATAGGTAATTTTTCAACTCTCACCCCTCTTTCACCCTCCCCACTTTGAGGACTCCAAAAGTACCCATTGTACCCATCCCTTCTATTCCCACTGTTTAGTTCCCATTTATAAGTAAGAATGTGTGACTCACGTTTGAAATAATTTTCGAGGTGATCTAATGCCTTGCTGCTTCAACTGCTGTGGTGCCCAAGATAATGGCATCATTTCCTTACTCCAAGTACAATGTGGGAAGCTCAGCAGCTGCACCATGGCTCTCACTTGGGCAGACTCAGACAGCCATAGCCTTTCTTGATATCAGTGCTATACCTAAAACTTGCAATGTTTATCTGCCAATCCTGTTACCATTTGAAAATACATTTTAAAAATAGTTCCATGCTATCAAGTGAAGAATAACATGAAAATCATAAGCCTTAACATTTTCAGTACTTGTGATTTATTAAGAGTCATCTTGTGGTGAGACGTGAAACTAAACAGAGTCGATAGAGATTTTGTTGATCAATTATGAAGCTGACCTGCTTTGTGAAATCCAGTGTTGTTTTCTGAAATTTAAAAAAAGACATTAAAATTAAGAATGCCTATTTAAATCCCAATTTGTAATCATCCGTTCACTTTCTAGGAAATCAGAAGTGCTAGTGTTCCATTTTGGCATCAACTATATGAGTCATCCACCAACTTTTCAAATCAACCATTGTATATTTTTGCTTTCTCAGTGTTCACAAAGAAACTAACATTTTTAGTGTCTGGAACTAAGAAGTGGAAATACTGAAGAAATATATTTGACAGAATCTTTTAAAATTTTAAACACTTAAGATGCTGTTTCTCCATAACTATAGTAAAACGTGGGAACATGATACCACAGTCAGCCTATGTTTGGCTTGTGCACTAGCCTGTGGATCAATAACTCCAGAAATTGTGGAGAGATAATGTAGGGGAAAATGCAACCTTTAGAATCAAGGTAGGAAGAGTTTGAATCCTGACTATGCCACTTTCTCATTATGTGGTTGTAGGCAGCATACTTTAACTCTCTTAGTTTAATATTTTTATTTTTTTAAGAAAGACTGAAGAGACAACATATGTGAAGCACTGAGCAATTTCCCTGGCATATAGTAGATGTTCAATACATGTAAGCAACGTATTACTATGCAATTTCTGTGTTCTGGAAAAATCTTCTTTTTAATACTCTGCTGACTGCTTAACACATTTTTATTTTTATTTTTTGCATAACCATATTGTTTGAAATTGATTATTATTTGAAAAATAAAATTTAGTCCCTACTTTCTCACATAGCCCATTATATTCTAGGTAGGTGTGGTCACTTGGAAACTGATACCATCGGATTTTAGATTTGAATTGGTGATGTTATCCATTCTAATCCTCTTGGCTTCCTTTTTCTGGGATTCTAATAGTTTCTAAGTTACACCCACACATTCACAGCAGAATTCACTTATTTGTGAGGAAGTAGAATTGTTCTCTTGCAAGAAGTAAGTTTTGCAGCTTATGAAATTCCCAGTAAAAACTGCTGTCAGCTTGAGTAGGCAAAGAAAAACCTACCTGAAAAGGCGATTGTTTGATTTGACTAGGGCATCTTTCCTTCTGGAAGTGGTGTCACTTCAGACAAGTGATGCTATATCTATTCTGAGTTTCTGTTGTACCCTGTCTTTAAGCTGACAAAAAATGACATCTCTAATCCTTGTGCACCTTGGGTTACAGCCCCATATGTCAAAATAAAAGCCAGCAGGGGATGGTAGGCAGTCTTACTAAACATCCTCTCTCTGTGGTGATATACCCTCCTTTCAGACTGACCAGTCCACACCTGTGGCAGCTACACTCTGTGAGGCAGCGGGTAAAAGTAACTGGTTACCAGCCCGTGTAAGCCCAGTCTGGGTGTGTATGAACCCTTAATGAGCTGTCAAGAATCACAAGAGCATTTTGGGGAAAAAAA
>NW_007232243.1:84547-88090 GCF_000164805.1 Carlito syrichta | reverse complement strand
ATATATATATATATATATATATATATATATATATGTAAATGTCAAATGTTTAGTAATTTTAATATTACAGTAACATTGAAAATGTTGTGATTTTCATTGGTAAGTGAAGAAAAAGGTTTATATTTTTCTTATAGTCTCTGTTATCTACACAATCAAAGGGAATAACATGGAGATCATTCCAAAGGATGGATAATGCCAATGTTAATTTCATTTGATTTTGGAAAACTGTTTGTGTTTTTCTTTCGGCAGCAGTTTTTTTTTAAAAGGTGAGATTGTTTTTTAAATGTTTCCTTTTTCTGAGCTTGCTAACAGCTCTGGGTTGGAAAACTATAGGGCAAAACAATCTGCTCAAAAAGTTTTGAAGGCTAATCTTCACATAAATCACCAATTCATAATGGTAATGACAATGATGATTAAGCCAATAACTAAGATTTACTGATCACTCACTGTGTGTTTTTATACATTCCTTCACTTTTTTCATCTGTATACTAAAGACAATAAGATTTTTATCTATGTCAAGAATTTGCTGTAAAATTTAGTATAGACAGAGCATTTGGAATAGTGCTGGACGCAAAAACACGTTAGCTATTATTTTTATGTGTTTGCTTATTTAATCCTCATTACAATTTTCTAAAGTCGGTGCATCCATTGAATGGCACTATTTTAGATGAGGAAACTCAAGAGCAGATGGAATAATTTGCCCAAGGTCAGGACAGTAAATAGCAGAGACAGGATGAGCACCCAGGTCATTTGACTCCTGACCAAACTTGCTCATATTGTTTGAGTTTTTCTATTTAACTGGACAAGCCTTATAATTCCAGGAAGGTTTTAATGACTCAGAATTACTTATGCTGCGTACAATTAAAGCCCCTGGGATCTGTGATCAAGTGACGGTGTGAGTTTGATCAAGTCACTGTACATCCCTGCATTTTAATCCTTAGCTGCAAGATAAGGAAGATAAACTTAAGTGATCTCTAAGGATCTTCCCAATGCTGTAAACATTCTATAAGCCTATGCAGTTTATACTCTCAAGCAATTCACCTGGTTTCACTTGACCTCCAGACAAAAGGAAATTGGTTTAAATTGTACCAGAAGGATTTTTTTTTTATAAGAATGTTTTCCTGGTAATAAGGTAGTGAAAGACTGAAAAGAGAAGCTTTTAAATCTCCTTACCTAAAGCTCTGTAAGAAGCAGGTCGAAGCTACTACTTGGAATTGTCAGTGGGCTCTTATTGCCTAGAGGCTGAGCACAAAGTAGGTTATAGATTTCTTGCAGCTAAATGGCTCTATTTTTCAGTGATGTTAACTCTACAGAAACTGTTAGGATTTACAGTCCTAGTCAAATAATTAGCCTCAGCACCAAGCTGTGAGTTTGGTTTTGGGAAACGGAAGCAGACACAGGCGACAAGTAAATCTCTCATTCGCCTGAGAAAAGGCATGTGTATAACTTCAGGGGTGCTCTCTCGGCTGCCATGAGGAAGGACATCAGTGGGCCTAGCTTTGGGCCAAGTCTAAATTAGGAAATAGGCTGGGTTTGCTTCAGGACCCTCCAGCCATCTTTCATACTATTGGGCTCTTCCTCTCAGGAACTTGGTGTGTTCCTGACCAATAACTGCCCTCTGTCCCCTACAGTGCTCAGTGCTGGTCTTCCCCTCCTCCTTCCCTTCCTTCCTCCCTCCCTCCCCCCCCCCCCCCCCCCCCCCTCCTTTCTCTCCTTCTCTCTTTCTCTCTTTTCTTCCTTTCCTCTCTTTTTTCTCCCTCCCTCCCTCCCTTCCTTCCTTTCTTCCTTCTTTCCCAGCCAAATCCATTCCCTCAGGTCCAATACTTTGGCAGTAAAAGGCCCATGGTGGTTTAATGTGTAACACTATCAGGTAACATTATTGCTTTCCTAGTGGCCTTGAATATCCAAACTAAAATTCTAGGGTAGAATTTTAAACAAAGAAGCAAGACCTTCCTGGCTTGGAATTTTTCTCATTACACAAGAGAGAGGAGACTTCTCACTCTACTTATGGGCAAGGGAAGCTTTGCCTACACTGGGTAGAATTAGAACTATAAAGGGAAGATCTATTTTAAAAATATGGAAATATGATCACCATAATGGATAGAAATTTTGGATATATTTTGTTGTTAAAATGTTTCTATGAGATGATTAAGAAACTATATTCAGGATGTGTTTCAAGGTCCCTACGAATTATTTAAATTAATCACAATAGTAGCAGTGATAGGGCAAGAATCATTGTAAGACAAAAGAGAGTTAATATTATAAAAAGTAATAAAGTTTTAGCTGTAGTGATTGAAACCTAGGGAAAATCTCTTGTATTGGGTATGCTCATTAACACTCTAACTATAAAGATAATAAAATATTTTCATCTAAAATAAAAAAAAGCAAATTTAGTCAGATATGTGCATCTTCATTTGTTTTTTTTGAAAAACTAACCCATCTCCATATTTCTCCTGATTATTTCAATGGGTCTTTATTCATAATCATGGGAAAATGGTGTCAAACATCTATGTTATTTCAAAATTAAATTTTCCCTCTAACTTAAAAAAAAATTGTTTATGCTTTGGGTAACTTGCAATTAATTTCCAAGGACTTATCATCCTCTTAGAACTTCTGTCATAAATTTTGAGTAAAATAATAGGCATATAACATAACTTTGACATATAAACATAACTTTCTTCCCCAATTTTATGATATCTATTCCCATTATGTGAAGACATGTTGGGTCTTTCTTGACTATTCCTTAGCCATTATATTACACATTATTTTGTTAAATCTTCATAATAAAATTATAACTTAATTAGAACTGTGTTTACTTTTCAGATCAGGAAACTGTAGTTCAGGAAATACGCGAGTTGCCAATGATATACTAGCATGTAAATGATGGGAAGGGAATGAAGGTAGGTCGTGCCTGACTTCAGCACCCATGTCATCTTGGTCTATGAGAAAATGCTGTAAAGAATCTCTCTTACCTCTAAACTACTTAGTTTCTGATGTTAGCAGGACCAAGTCTTTTTCTTAGGGATCAAAACTACTGGCAAGTAAGGGTCCAATCACATGGAATGGACTCAATATTTTCTCCTTTGGTAGATGATAAAGGAGAACAGAATTGGTGAACTCTATTTTCCAGGAATCGTTTATAACTACAATGTGAAGGTTTACAATGACCTTAGATATGACATTTAGCTGAATGTCTAATGTTACAATTCATTAGCAGCAAAAAAGCCTAGGTGAATTATATTTTACTAACCTAAATCTATGCTATGTTGCCAAGTTTGTTTTTCAGCTTTTTTTTTTCTTTTTTTTTTGAGTTGGAGTCTCACTCTGTCGCCCAGACTGGAGTGCAGTGGCCACTCCCGGCCACCGCAGCCTCGATCCGCTGGGCTCTGGTGATCCTTCCGCCTCAGCCTTTCGAGTAGCTGGAATTACAGGCGCGCACTACCACGACCGGCTAATTTTTTGATTTTATTGTAGAGATGAGGTCTCGTCTGCCCAGGCGGGTCTCGAACCTGTGGGCTCAGGCAATCCACTCACCTCAGCCTC
>NW_007232243.1:47645-84317 GCF_000164805.1 Carlito syrichta | reverse complement strand
AAAAAAAAAAAAAAAAAAATTGTAATTATTATTATCATCATCCCTCAGCAGTCAAGCATTTATTGAATTCCTAATATTATATAGGTATTCTGAGACCCCTTCACTTCTGACATGAATAATCTGAATATTCTGAGTTCACTTAATCCTGGAACCAAATCCCTGAACGTTTTTCTCAGAATAAATGTGATCCTCAAAGGTGACCTTGAATCGTTCCAACCTCCTAGAAGTCCTCCAGCCTTCCGTTTCTTGGCTTACTTTCTTGCTATCATTAGGATGCCTTAGTCTACTCCCTTCATATACCTCTGTACCTCCCCTCCCCAAATACTAACTTGTCTCCCATAAGCTGAGTCAGAACTGAGTGACTTCTGAACATTAAACCCTATTGGCTATTTGTATTTCTAAATTTTCTTTTGATGAAGCTGGCATTACAGTTATTTGTGTCTTCATTTATTCGCCTCCAAAATCCCATCAATAACATATTACAAATCTTATTAGGTTATATTGAGTTAACAAATCTAGATAATTTGTACAGCAGCTGAAAATATCTTGCTCTGAAAGGTTGGATAGGTGTAAACTTTCAGATCTACAGTTTATGGCATAATGTGCAGATATTTTGATGATACCCTATTTATGGTTATTTCATACAAGTCGTAATATTCTGGCTTATTGTTTCTGAACTGGTTTATTTAGGTTGTTGCAAGAGTAGAATGACTAATGAAGCTGGTTTCTGTGGTCTTACTTGTAGTTGTGTCATTGATATTTCTATATTAATTTCCCCCCCCAAAAAAACTTGCAAGTTTTTTACATTTACCTCTCCAAAAATATCCATGCCCTTCTGAAGTGTGTGGTATGGATCCCAAGAGAAAGAGGTACTGAGCAAGACATCTATGGTAATAAAACAAACAGACATTTCATCTATGAAAGTTGAATTAACTCAGTTGAGGTAGCAAATATGTACTAAATCAGCCCAAATAAGTGACTTGTGACAAACCCATGATAATGTCCCCCACCAATACTAGGCTCTAATTTTTAAACAGCAAGTCTTCAACCACCTGTTCCCATGGGACCCATGGGATGTGTGGGAAGACCCCATGATCTGCAGGGTGCCATCCTCTCTGCATGGTTATACTCACATTACAAAATGGTCACCTTGTGCAGTCTGCAGAGCTTGTCTCTACAGGCAGTGTTTAATGCTTAGCAGTGTAATGCTTAGCATCCTCTTGTTTTTCCCTCTGTATTTTTGCAGCCTTATTTTAATTAATTTCTTGATCCACTTTCCAACTTCTAATCTGGGATTCATAACTGATGGGTTTTGGCTCATAGACCTTGACTCTGAAAAATAAATGTAATACAACTTGTATTCAAAACCATGTTGTTTTGGTTGAAATGCTCATTTGTCTGAGCACTCATTAAATTCAGTTCACAGTGAGGCCAAGAGTCGAGTTTTATGTTGTGCAGGAACACATAGAAGACACATAACACACACCACAGAAATATACTTTTGAAATAAAACAGTCAATAAACTTCCCTTTAGTTTATGGAAAACTGTTCTTGAATGCTACTGTGATACAAGTTTGCCCTGCTGTAATTCTGGCATGACAAAATTGTATCAAAGTTATTATTATTTTCATAAAGAGCAGCTCTCTGAAAGCACTAAACAGTGCCTATAAACCCAGGTCTACATCATTTTCTCACCTATTTAAAGGTGTTAATATTTGGAGGCTGGGCTTGGTGACTCATTCTTGTAATCCCAGCACTTAGGGAGGCCGAGGGTTGAGAACTGCTTGAACTTTAGGAGTCTGAGACCAGCCTGGGTGACACAGTGAGACCTTATCTCTATAAAATATCAAAAAATTAGCCTGGCATGGTGGCATACACCTGTAGTCCCAGCTACATGGGAGGCTGAGGCAGAAAGACTACCTGAGCCTGGAGGTTGAGACTGCAGTGAGGTAGGACGGCATCGCTATACTCCAGCCTGGACAACAGAGTGAGACCTCAAGAAATAAAACTAGAAATAAAATAAAGAAATAAAAATAGAAATAAAATAAAGAGTTAATATTTGCTTAAAATAAGATATATTTATAAATCTATGTAAAATCTAAATAACTGCATTTAAATTTTTCTCTTCTCTCTTCCTCATCATTCATTGCTGTCTATGAGCCCTCTGTATGATTATTATTTTAAAATTCACAAGCACTATTCCTAGAAATATGCCTTGTTGACATGAACTGCTCAAGAAATAGACAAAAAAAAGTCATGAAAAATAATTTTCTTTCCTTATGAGGGAGGCAAGGGAAAGAACTAGCAAAAGAAACCTTATTCATTACCACAGTCCCATCTTGTTGTTCTTAAATTATTGCAGTTTATTGCCCTGAGCCCTTTCACAAAAGGCCTTCCCAAGGTCAAGACTACTGAGATAACCCAGGCAACCGACCTTCAGAAAAGGCATACTCAGGAGGGCAATTTGCTAATAGAACAGAAGACACTTGATGTTACAGAAGAAAAATCAGAGAATGACTCATAGTCCCCCGATTCACTGACTGTATGCGTGAAAATGAAGGCAAGAAAATTAATTAGCAGTAAATCTAGTAGGAGATGGAGCCAGGGCCTGGAGTAATTAGCCTTTGCCTCTAAAATCCGCTCTCCCTGCCTCACGTTGGCTCTGCTGAGCTGCCCAGCTAATGAATTCCGACCTAATGAAGTCTTCTACCAGACTTCAGTTTCACTCACAACAGACTTGGGAGTGTCTTGCTCTATTTGCAGAGTTCCCAAGTCTATAGGGTTTTCTTGAGCTGCTGTGACCTGGATCTGACTGGACAAAGAGACAAGCGCAGATCTTAGCATTCACAGCTTTGCAGTGATCCTCTAGGGATGAATGCCCCAAATCTGAGGACATGGAGGGGGTTAACTAGTGCCAGGAGGAAATCATGAATGATATGTGAGCACAATTCCTCTCCATTTTAGAGCTGCATAATTTATGCTTGTTTCTAAATTATTTTTTGTGCCCTTAGAGCACTGATCATATAAGATCATGTAAGATTTATTTTAGACATAAAACAGAGATAGCTGATACATTTGTTCAGAAATCCCTGAACCATTCATTTATTAAGAAGTCATTAAATTCTTGTCCATTTGTGGAGGATATGAAACATGGGTGCCCCCAAATCTGAAGTTGCTGAGAGACAAACAAACACGTTGACTTAAGTAAGAGGCTACAACCACATTCTTCTCCATTCTTTCTCTGAACATCATTTCATAAGATGCATTTTCGCCTGTTTAGTTTAGTTTGTCCTCGAACTTGTCTTGGATACTAACAAGGGCATCTTGTTAGCATTTTGTTTCAAATGTGTACAAGGGAGGGAACAGGTGCACTAGTGCTGGATGTACAGCTGGATGTGATTTTTTTTTTACATGACAGAATCGACCAGTTGTTTCATTTAGATGGTTAAAGTGACTCATTCCAATTAATGACCAAAGTTAAAGTCATTTAGGATTACAGCCGAACCTTGAACAACACGAGTTCCAACTGCTCGGGTCTACTTATGCATGAATTTTCTTTTGCCTCGGCTGCCCCTGAGACAGCAAGGCCAACCCCTCCACCTCTTTCTCTTCCTCAACTACTCAATGTGAAGACGATGAAGATCTTTATGATGATCCACTTCCACTTAATAAATAGTAAATCTGCTTTCTCTTCCTTATGATTTTCTTACTATTTCTTTTCTCTAGCTTTCTTTATTGTAAGATGTATATGATCTTTGTCTTGCCATGTGACATTCAGTGGGTTCACAGGCCACATTGATGAAAGTGCCAAAGAAGTCAAATGTGGCATCTAAAATTGGTTCAGATTTCTCAGATGTGTAGAAGAACATCCCTTAGTTTTTGTAGAACTTTGGTTGTGTCTGAATATATATAACATATGAAATAGAGAATATAATTCAGCTTGATTACATTAGAATTAGAGGGAAATTATAGAAGTTATACTACTGGGTAAAATCTGGGAGTTATTAGTAGAAATGATCTGATTGGAAGTGATTATTGTGTTCAAAATAATTTTATTTATAAATATATTCTTATGTCCTAGAAAAGAGGTAAAAAAGATATCTTATTTTTTTATGACACATATCCTGGGTTGACAAATTATGTCCTACATGCCTAATCTGAGCCATCCCTTGTTTGTGTAAATAAAATTTTTACTGGGACACAGCTAAATTCATTTATTAATGTACTGCTACCTGTGGCAACTTTTGTGCTGCAATGACAGAGAAGGTGTGACAGAAACTGTGTGACCCACAAAGTCTAAGATATTTCCCATCAGGTCCTTTACATAAGAAGTTTGCCAGACCCTGGTTGGAAGAATTTGAAGAAAATAGATAAGGTTTTTTTGTTTCTCATGAAATATAAAGTTTGCTGTTAGTTATGAATTGAATCCAAAAGTTCAACAGTAGAAGTGGGAATTATGACTTTTTGAAAGTAGGCTAAGGACAAGCAGTTTTTTTTCAAAATTTCATGGATTTTTCTCTTTTTTGTATACTGAAATTCTTTTTTCGTTTATTTTGATGACAGGATATCTTGCTGATAGTTTAAAGCCTTTGATGATGGGAATGGTTTCAGTAGCATTCCTTCTTTAACTTTCATTTGGTTGCCAAGTAAATACAAATTGGGAACTAGACTTAGTTGATCTGAAGTCGATTCTGCAGCTTTCAACCATGGAATTTCCTCCCGGTGTGAAGTATCTTTAGAGATTCTGTGGCCAGAGATATCCTTTCAAATAGCAAACCAGATTATATACTACCACTAGATTTAAGGAGATACTGCTAAATCCAGCCTACAGAGTAGTTTGCGTACCCTTACAGAACACTGGTCAGAGCCTTTTCTGCCTCGTCAGGTTCCCAGGCCAATAAAGTGTAGCATCTGGCTGGCATTCTTTTATTCCTCTTTGCCCAGTATAATATTGTACATTGAAACCTGCAATCTCAAATCAGATGTCCTGAGTTCCAGTTATTTCTTGGGTAGGCTTTGAGCATGTTACTTAATCTCTTGTACCTCCGTTTTCTTATCTGTAAAAAGGCATAGTAACATCATCACCTCAGAGAATGAACACTATGAATTTAGAAGTACAATATGCTCCCATTATTTTCCTGTAAGTGGAATGTCAGGAACAAGAAAGAGCCTTTGTGAAATAGTAAAGCAATGCAACTTCTTGAAAAAAATTCACATTTCTATAGAGATTATAATGAATTCATTGGAATACTCTTAGACTCAAATACAACTCTTTTTCTGATGGTAGAGCATCTCTCTTCATGTCTCCCTTTTGTCTGTGTGTATCTACTGCTGTCTCATTTTTTTCAGATTTTAGGAACTAAAAAGCTCATGGATGTAGTTTAGGTCTGATGTCCACTGTCTTTGCTTGGGCAACACCTGGCACGTGTTCTCCACCTTCACAAAAGGGGTTGATTCCCTGACAGAAACGGGAAGTCTAGCAAGTCAAAACATTGCTTCAAATGCTTGGTTGAAGTTATCCTGTTGTCAGACTTGCATGTTTTTACCTGTATCATTTGTCTCAAAATGTGCGGGGCAATGCATTTAACCACAGTTTTGGATAATGTAAGTAAAATGCGATAGCAGCTCAGTCAAACAGATTAAACAACGACTGCAGTGTCTACAGTGAGCTAGGTTCTGTTTTGTTTTGTTTTGTATTTTTAATGTTTCACTCACCTGGTATAACATACAATATTTTTTATTGTGAAAACAGAAAGGCAAGTGTTAAAAGAACCAAAGCGTGACACCTATAGAGAATGAAAAACGTGGAACATAACAAGTCATCCTGTCAGGACCTGCACCGAACCACGCCTTTCAGCATCATTCAGAGGTCGGGCTCTCAATGGGTTTTATTTCCCCAAAGAATAGTTTTGATCTTCTACCATAAATTCTGCAGGAAACATCAAAACCTTAAGGCTGCAGTATAACTTTAAAACAACCCCAAATTTAAATATACAATGACAAAGCTTCTAGCTAGAAACATGAATAGTAGAATAAAACACTAGTTTTGAGGATCAATTTTGAAGGAACCACCAAAAAATGTTTTTAAAGACATACTTCCTGTAGCTTTTGTCTTTCCCTTTATATGACAGTGAATTCCTTTTCTCACAGTGGGATTTTAAATTAATTTATAATTATACACACTTGCAGGGGATGAGAGAGAAATGACCTAATTACAGACCAAATGGATACCCTCTGGCTATCCTGCAATTAGCGCTATGAGGGCAATAGTCGGCCTTTATCCTGCCTTGGGTGGATTCCGTGGCTGGCCTGGCAGTGAACACTGAAAGTGGTTCACAGAGTCCACAGCCTAACGTCAGAATCTGCGCAAATTATTTGGAAGCAAAAATAAACAAATCAAAGTAAACTTGAAAGTGATTGGAGAACTCAAACTTCTCCTGCCCTGAGCAGATATAAGCACAAACTGTGACCATCAAGGGAGAAAAAATAAGCAGAGGATTTTAATGCTGCCTCTCTTTTTAACTAGATTCTAATTAGTTACAATTAAGCTGCCAGGGAATAACAGCTACAGTGACATTGAAGAAGAAAATGCCCAGTTCTAACATAATTCCCACCATTTCTTTGGATTTCTCTTTTTTGCTGAGATTTAGTTGGAAATGATAGAGGAAGAAAAAGGTCTTAACAGGTATCTAGCAGGGTCACTGAAGCAGCAAATTCCTTTTTAGTAATTCTTTGGCCTTACTTTTTTCTCTGTATACTCCACAGCAAGGGGAATAATTACTTTTATAATGTGTACTCGATTCTTTTCCCTTCTTCCAGCCAAGAGGGCATTTCCCTGCCTGCTCTCTCTGTACCAACCCCAAACAGGGTGCTTAACCTGCAATTTGAAAAGAACCACATTCTTTGTCTAGTTAACAAAAATATTCTGTTAATATGGAGTTCCTAAAACCCATATGAAACAATTAGAAAATGATATAAATGACATGTGATTGAGGTGGAGAAAAAAAGAGCCAGTAAGTGTGCTTTTTTTGAGTTGGGGGAAAAATCAGAACAGAACAGAGCATTGTCTTGGTGTGCACAAAGGCTACACCAAGGGACACAGTGAGGTAAGGGGAGATGGCTTAGGACAAGTGTCCTGAGATGGGTTGCAATGCCATGTGGCTGCTGACTGCGGAAAGCAATTTCTGCAACTCAAGTCGCTAATTATTTGGTGTTTTCTTATATGCAAAATGAGGTTATCTAAAGCTGTAGTACCGTCAATATTTGAGTGATAAATATTTTTATAGCGTCATCGACACATTTGTTGTGGTTTTACTAAACAGTATAACACTCTCTAGATGAGACTATATGTATTTTAATGAGAATTAGTGATTCAAAAATAATTTGTCTAGATATTCCAGCTATAATTCATGCAGTCATATTTCTTTTTGAATGGCAAAAAATTCAAAAATTAAAATCATGAAATATTCTGTTCTTTAAGATTTCTAAGTGAGCTAGAATAAAAAATAGAACTGATATCATTGTCTTCTAATGATTATTTGATGTTCTGTTTCCTAATTTAGACAATGTGTATTTCAATAGGTTTCTATTTATATACATGGGGAAGCAGCAGGGGTGGAGAACAGGGAGAAGAACTAGTCATAAAGTCTAAAAGGATAAGACTCTTTCAGTGGCCTGCAAGCTAGGTCTGTGGACTAAATCCAGTCTACCACTTAGTTTTGTAAATAAAGTTTTATTGGAGCACAACGACTCCTGCTTGTTTATTGATTGTCTACAAATGTCTTCAGGTACAATGGTAGAGTAGTTACTGAGGAGACTGTCTAGTCCTCAACACTTAAAATATTCACTATCTGGCCTCACCACACACACACACACACACACACACACACACACACACACACACACACATCAATTACTGGTCTACTTTGTGTCCTTTCTTTAGTTGATAAGATTTGACCGTGGCAACGGTATTTACATTCACAGTTTATGAAACCTCAAGAAGCATACATGAAGTAGGCATGATCTCAGACAAGTTTCCAAGACCTTCACATTCTGAGGAAAAGTGAGTTCTCCAATTGAAATGACTTGGGAATATTAGAATGAGTTTCCACAGTATAGAATCCCAGAGTCTCTAATTTTGTACTAAATTTGATACGTTGTGGACTCCTCATTTTCTATCTCTTGTCTATCCTTTTACCTGAGTGCTTGACTCATTATCCATATAAGGACCAGCCGATTCTTCTTGGATGACTAATAGGCATCTCTAACTTAACCTACTCAAAATAGACTTCTTGAGTCCTCCCTTCACAGCCTATTCTTTTCTAGCCTTCCCTAACTCAGGAAGTGGTACCACCATTTACTCCAGTTGTCCAGGTATTCATCTTTGACTCCTTTCTTGCTTTCATATTTCACATACAAATCTTCTTTAGGTCAGATAGTCTCTGCTTTCAGTGTATAACCTGGGTTTGACCTCTTCTCATTACTTCCTCTGCTACTACCCTGTTTCAGATCATCAGCATCTCTCATCAGAAATCATATTCCCTGTGTTTTCTCTTTAACAGATTACATTCAAATCTCCAGTCTTTTAAAATCATATTCTATTCTACAAATTCCTACATGATCTGGTTTCCGTTGTCCCTTTGGCCTCATCTTCTGCTTCTCAGGGACATGAAGCTTGCTTCTGCCTCAGGACCACATTTGCACTTTCGGTTCCTTCTTTCACAAAATCATTGTTTCCTGCTTAAGTATTACTTATTCAAGCCTTTCTGGGACATATTCTATGCATCCTGGAGCATCTCTCCTACTTGTAACTAACACATTAATGAACATAAGTCATGAGTGGTATGTCTTGGTCCACCCTCAGATTACTTTATGTCATGAAGCTTAACCACTGCCTTTTATTATGGGCTTATCAGTCTATTATTTGTTTGTTTATTTTATGTTTGTTTCATTTATTATACTCTAATCTCTAAAAGGAAAATAGTTCATGATGCCCTACTACATAGAGTAGAGCTTGGCACATAGCAGAATCTGAAGAAATAGTAGGACCATTCATTGATTATAATAACTCCCACACCTAAGTGATGATAGAAATCTATTATAGACATATTTATAAAGACACAAATTTCCTAGTTAAAATATGTCATTCATGGCCCCTGAATTGTCTCAGTATGCCCAAGCTACACAAATGAGAGCACATTTTCCCTTCATGATTAACTGAATTGCTTTTCGCAGATAATAGTAGGTATTTGCATGGTTTTTTTTTTGTTTGTTTGGTTTTTTTTGAGTTGGAGTCTCACTCTGTCGCCCAGACTGGAGTGCAGTGGCCGCTCCAGGCCACCGTAGCCTCGACCTGCTGGGCTCCAGTGATCCTTCTGTCTCAGCCTTCCGAGTAGCCGGAATTACAGGCATGCGCTACCACGCCCAGCTGATTTTTTGATTTATTGGAGAGATGAGGTCTTGCTGCCCAGGCGTGTCTTGAACCCGCGGGCTCAGGCAATCCACTCACCTCAGCCTCACAAAGGCACGGGATTACAGACTGAGCCACCGAGCCCAGCTGCATGTTTTTTTTTTTTTTTGACTTGTTACATAGCTTATAGAGTTTGGGCTGCTACAACAAAATACCATAGACTAGGTGGCTTAAACCACAAACATTTATTTTCCACAGTTCTGGAGTCTGGGAAGTCCAAGATTAAGGTGCCTATAGATTTGATTTCTGCTGAGGGCTTTCTTCCTGGTTTACAAATGGCTGCCTTCTTGACATTTCCTCACATGGTAGAGAGAAAGCTCTGGCTTCTTCCTCTTTTTATAAGGACACTAAACCCTATCATGTGGGCTTCACCCTCATGACCTCATCCGAACCTAATTACTTCCCAAAGGCCCTTCTTCCAAATATCACACTGGGAACTAGGATTTCAACATACAAATTTTGGGGAAAAAATACAATCTATAAAATTCAATCTATAGCAAGCTGTCTTTCTCTCTCTATATATATATATTTATATCTTTTTTGAGTTGGAGTCTCACTCTGTCGCCCAGACTGGAGTGCAGTGACACACTCTCAGCAACCGCAGCTTCGATATGCTGGGCTCAGGTGATCCTTC
Source organism: Carlito syrichta (assembly GCF_000164805.1). NCBI lineage: Eukaryota > Metazoa > Chordata > Mammalia > Primates > Tarsiidae > Carlito > Carlito syrichta. The sequence goes on along the minus strand of NW_007232243.1, from coordinate 74,214 downwards.
CACCTCAGCCTTCCAAGTAGTTGGAACTACATGTGCGCGCTACCACACCCAGCTAATTTTTTGATGTATTGTAGACACGAGGTCTCTCCAAGTTGCCCAGGCTCTCGTCAAGTTGCCCAGGCTGGTCTTGAACCCCTGGGCTTAGGCAATCCTCTCACCTTGGCCTCTCAAGTGCTAGGATTATAGGCTTGAGTCACCATGCCAGGCCAAGTTGTCTTTCTTAAAACAAAACAAACAGGCTTTAGAGGAAATTTGGCCTTCAGTTCATTTGTAATTAAAGTAGAAAAAGCAATTTTGTTAAACTCTAGGAGCAGCCATAAAATGAGTTAATATAGTGAAATGGCTAAGCTAGGTAAGCTAAGCATTTGCTGCTAGGACAACTAAAGTTTCATGTTGCATCCAGGACGGGTGTTGCATTGGGTCACAAATTCCTTGAGGTCAATATAATAATGGCCTTATGTTACAACTGAGAAGTGGTGTTAACCAAATTTCTTAAACTGCCAAGTATTTATTATTTCTCCTAAAGTCATTCTAGAATGGAGATGATTCATTTTTCAGATGTTATTAATTTTAGTTACCCATGGTGATTTATGATAAGTGTTATTTATGCCCTCCCAAATCTGACTGGTTGTTGAAAAGTAAACAGTTCATTGTGGTTTATCACTTTTGTCAAATGGTTCTGATTTTATGCTCCTGCAATTGCAGCTGTTTTAAGGGATGAGGATGGGGGAATTTTGGCAGTATTCTGATCCTGTTTTATTTTTTCTCAAACATATTTTTTGTATCTGAAAAACAGAAACTATAGTCATTCTTAACATCTTATTCTACAAGCAGAAGAAACAGCTGTGGATTGAATTTCTGTTTCCTTTTAACATTTTCTCTTTATTATTTAATATTGGTGACTTCTAAAATTTTGATATATGTCATTATCACCTGTCATATTGTTAAAAGTATAAATATCTAATTCCCCTTCCCCCAATTGATTTAAGATGTCAGATAAAGGTAGAGAACCTTTCAATTTAATTGTTCTTTTGGACAGCCACAGTATTGGGAGGGTATCTAAGAGATATAATTGTAAAGAGTGGGGCCATTCAAAGCAAAGCAGAAATATGGTTACTTACTGCAAAAAACTGAGATTCTAATGACAACTTTTACTATAACAAAATAGAGCAGCCTAAAATATGAAAGTTATAGGAGATAAAAAAAACCCCAAAGAACCAAGCAACTCAATAGAGGCAACAAAGATTAAGTTGGATATTCCAGAAAACCCAATAGATAAGTCTGAAGCATATTCATCTGTGCAATATTCACAATTATTTAGTGTGTGTCAGGTGTGTGGTGGAAAAGACAGAGCACAAAGCTTAGTCTATAGGAACAACTGGTCCCAGACTCTCCCAGCACACATAGGAAAAAAGATAGTGATGAAAACGATAGAAAAATTTCTATTCTTTAGAATAGAAATTTGATTCTGTTTTTATTTTCATGTTGTTAAATATAAAATCACCTTGGCTTCAAGATGCAGTAGCCAATGGAATAAAAACAGAATATAGAACTTTCAAATCAGAGGGCTTGGAGTCAGACTACCCAGGTCTCTTTCTTAGCTCTACCACTTATTAACTACATATCTTCAGTGAATTAGAAATTGTTTTGTGCATCAGTTTTCTCCTTTTAATTTTCTATTATGATAATAGTACCAACTTACCTGCAGTAAGTATTTTTTTTTTGAGTTGGAGTCTCACTCTGTCACCCAGACTGGAGTGCAATGGCCACTTCCAGCCACCACAGCCTCAACCCACTGGGCTCTGGTGATCCTTCCACCTCAGTCTTCCGAGTAGCCGGAATTACAGGCATGCACTACCCCGCCTGGCTGATTTTTTTGTTTTATTGTAGAGATGAGGTCTCGCTGCCCAGGCTGGTCTTGAACCCGCGGGCTCAGGCAATCCACTCACCTCAGCCTCCCAAAGGCGCGGGATTACAGGCTGAGCCACTGAGCACGGCTTGCAGTAAGTATTAAATATGTTAATACATATAAAACCCTTGATACAGTGCCTACCCTGTGGAACAACATTAATAAATGCTGGCTATAACTACTATAGTTAAATCATCAGGGGAAAGACAATTTGATTGCATGGGAATAATGTTGCTTGGCACAGGGACGATTAATAAATATTTTAAGTGATGTAATAAATATAAAAGATACAAGAAGGTAAACAAGCCATCTTAATACAGAAAAACATGAAAAAACTAAAATGAAAGCATATAGAATTAGTAAAGTAAATGAAAATAAGCTATATTACTCTATTAAAAGATGTGGACTTTTAGAGTAAGAGAAAAAAAACAGTTTAGATGCTTTCTGTTCTTAAGACATGGCTCCTCAAACAAAAATGAAGGAGTAATTTTGAAAATGTAGAATAGGCCAAACTATACCATGCCAATGAAAACCAATGGAAAGCAATATTAGCACCAGACAAATAAGAATTTAAAATAAACACAAATTAAATAAGAGAATAGAATGTTATCTTAAGATCAAAGATATTAATTATTATAGAGATGAAAGAAGACATGTACTGCTATGAACCTAAAATATTGCGTTTAAAGCAGTAACTCGTATAAATATAAGGAGAAATACACAACCTTATATTAAGAAACTATAACACACTTCTCTAATACTTTACCAATCAAGTAGCCAACAATGATTATAATAGTAATAATTCTCACCACTTTAAAAATCAATGCTTCGTTTGATAAATTTAAAAATTTTATATCTTTTTAAGTCCTATTTAAAATTTCAAAATAAATTGAAGTATTTTAAAACAAATAAAATTGGTGATAAATATAATTCTTTTAAAATTATAGCCACTGTCCAATTTGATCTGCCAAGCAGGGTTTTGTGGCCATGCATTGAAAAATCAGTTATGTAGAATGTGAATAATAGAGTCAATTAATAACCATGCAGAAAAACTACTTTGCTAAGAAAACAATATTGTTTTCACATATTTATGAGATGTTTACAAAATGCATTAGAAAGCATTTTCTAATGTGTAGTTTGAAACACAAATCTGCTATTTTTACAGGTCACAAACAGCTGAATATTGGCAACTTTACACAGAGTAACCCAACAGCAAGTGCAAAATTGTGTCTCTAACACTGCAACTATCAAAACATTATCATTTGGAACATAATTTTTAAAAACTCTTTAAATGTATAGTTGTTCAATGAGGAAACAAAAACCAACACTTTAAGCCATTTAGAAATCATAGCAAGGGGAACACTGTGTACCATAAACTTTGGTATCTGTTTTCTTTCTGCCTGTGTGGTTCTCAATTTACTCCATCTTGTTTTTATCAGCAACTGTCTTTTTTCCTATAATAAAATTCATGATAGCAACTTTTTGGAATAAAGAGTGGCTCTACTAAGAATCAACTCCAGAATGTAGCAATGACAATTTGAGACTGGGCATGGTGGCTCACACCTGTAATCCCAGTACTTTGGAAGGTAGAAGCAGGAGGATTGCCTGAGTCCATGGGTTCAAGACCAGCCTGGGCAACTTGATGAGACCTCATCTCTACAATCAATCAATCAATCAATAAAATTAGCCAGGTGTGGTGGCATGCACCTGTAGTTCCAGCCACTTGGAAGGCTGAGGCGAAGAATCACCTAAGCCTAGCAGGTTGAGGCTTTGGTGGCTGTGAGCATGCCACTGTACTCCAGGCTAGATGACAAAGTGAGACTCCAACTGAAAAAGAAAAAAAGAAATGACAATTTGTTAATTTAAAAAGAAATTAAACAATAAATATAGGTTAAAAAGTATTTAATTAAAAAGGAGATCATAGAGGAATTAATAACTAAAATCCAAAGCTAGACAAATCTCAGCTCTTAGCAAGAAAACCAAATGAAAATTCATGTTCCAATACCAGGAACTACTTTATATAAAGATCGTTAATAAAAGATAGATAGGAATTTATGTCTGGGCTAACGTATTCGTGTGTGTGTGTGGATTATGTATATAAACTCGGCATTAGTAAAAGTGAAGCAACAGAGTTAAAAAGAAAATCCCCAAACAAAACAATACATAACAAAATAAAGCACTCCTGAACAGAATAAAAACTATAAAGAATTGAAAAAGACATAAAAGAATTACCCCCAAACCCTTGGTTTTAAAAGTTAGTCTTATCAAGTCTTCAAGGAACAGATAAGTCCTATGGTATTAAGATAATATTGAAAGCGTTTCAGTTTCCTGAGGCTTGATACTTCTAAACATTACTAAGATAGCACAGAAAACTGTAAACTGCTCTCACATATAAATTACATAAAAACATTTATAAAAAAAATAGCATGTTCAACCTGGCAGCATTTTAAAAGAATAAGATTTAATGAAATTCAGGATAATGGGACTAATATAGGAGAGATAGCCATAAGTAGATGTAAATTACTGAAAATCCTCTTCCTTGGCTGCATGGAGATTTCTTGAGAGTTCTTTTGGCATTATGTTTTATAACTTACATATATTACTTATGTTCTTTTGTATGTATCAAACATTATCTCAATTTAAAATAAGAAAAGATGATTAAACCTACCAGAGTTTACTTCGTCCAAGAAGGTAAGGCTTGTTCAGCACTGGCAAATATAGTAATGGGATTCCTCATGTTAGTGAGATAGAGGAGAAAAGTATGTGGTCATTGAGAAAAATTGGAAAATAAAACAGATATCATGGTAAACTAGGTACAACTGCATGATAAGATGTTTTTATCAGAACCAGAGGCAGATATTATACTCTAGGACTTCCTGTTAATGACTAGAACAAAACACTGATGCCATGATCACATTTGCTGATCACAGTATTCTGAGAGTCTTAGCAAGCATGAGACAATTTTAAAAATGAGGGTATTCACTCTGAAATGGAGTTGTCATTAGTTATTGACTATTCTTGATATTGCAGAAAACAATCAATTGCAAAATAATTTGTACTAATAAAAGTATAAATAGGTTATTGTGTATTTAGTAAACATCACAAATTAATAGCTTTCCTATATACCAGTTAGAAAATGAAATAGAGAAACATTATATTCACTGCCAGCAATCCATATATTTTTCAGAAATAGCCTTAATAAAACACATATAAGATCTATATAATTTTAAAACTACTGTTAAAGAATAAGAACTCAGTAGTCCCTACCCTTAGGGGAAGGGTGACGGGCTTATCTACAATAAGATGTTTGTTTTTTTTCTTTTTTGAGTTGGAGTCTCACTCTGTTGCCCAGACTGGAGTGCAGTGGCCACTCCCGGCCACCGCAGCTTCGACCAGCTGGGCTCCGGCGATCCTTCCGCTTCAGCCTTCCAAGTAGCTGTAATTACAGGCATGCACTGCCACGCCCGGCTGATTTTTTGATTTATTGTAGAGATGAGGTCTCGCTGCTCAGGCGGGTCTCGAACCCGCGGGCTCAGGCAATCCACTCACCTCAGCCTCCCAAAGGCGCAGGATTACCGGTTGAGCCACCGAGCCTGGCTTGTTTTTTTTCTTAATAAGAAAAATAATAAACTTAATTTTTGTAAGAAGAAAAAAAGAACTGAAGAAATGGTATACTATTTTCCCGGATGGTAAAAACAAACAGTTTAGAAATATAAATCTCTCAAAATTAATTTTATTTTAATTGTAATAAAAAAAGTCCAAGGAAAGTTTAATATTCTTGACAAAATTATTCTTAAATTCATCTGAAAGAATAAATATGAGAGACTAACGAGAACAAATTTTGAAAAGAAATATGAATTTGTCCTATGATGTATTAAAACCTATTATAAATTGTAATAATTAAACATCATGGTCCTAAAATCAGATTAGACTGATTGAAGAACCAGACAACAATTATGGTCCCTCAAACCATTAAGTAAAAACTGAGCTGTTATTTAATATTAGGAAAGCAAGCTAATCATATTTTATGAACAATATTAGATTATTATGTCATATTTATACCTAAGATAACAATAATTTTATTAAACTAAATACAAAATAATCCTTAAAATACCAGATGCAAATTGGTGATTGATAGTTGTCCTGTGGACACATGGCCAACTATAAAACTAACCACCATAACAACACAAAGCTTTCAAAAAAAAAAAGTAGGCAAAAGATTTATGGCAGATAACCACTGAAAATATATTAGAGAGCAAACCACAAATCTGAAAACAAATTCCAGTGTGTATGATAGGCAAATGAATACTTCTGATATGCAAAAATCAACAATAAAAAAGAAATAAAATGAAAAATCAAACAAAATATATGTCATGGAATTTTTTAAATGAATGAATTAAAATGAACAATAAACTAATTTAAAAAGTAGTTTAGTCTCAGTAGTAAGCAAAGAAATGCAAACTTGAACAACTGAGATGGCTTTTTCTCCAACCTATCATATTTTCAAAAACTAAGATAAATTCTAAAAATTTCTTTTGCAAAATGACAAAAATCTTTCTAAACAGCAATGTAAAGTATCATGTGTGTGCCCTTTAATCCAACAATTTACTTGTAGGAATTTCTCCTATGGAATAATAACCCAAAGTCCCAAATGTTTATAAATGTACACAATAGTATATTTATCATAGAGTTTAGATTGATTAAGTGATTATTTGAAAGTATCGAGTAATTATAAATAATCTCAAAGTTTAATGATAGGAGTTTGGTAAATAAAGTACCTATATTTGTATAATGACATAGCACACAGTCAATGAACATATGAGGGTGAACTCCCCAAAACCCTGTAATTTATTTATTAAAAAATTGTGTATTTATTCATACATGTTTAAACTTCAGTTGCCTTCAAAGTACCCTCCGTTTGATACAATACACCTATGGAGATATTTTTTCCACTGCTCAAAGCAGTTTTTGAACTCATCAATTTTGATCCTTTTTAGTCATTCTGTAATTTTTTGTTTCACCTCTTTCACATTGGTAAAACATTTTCCTTTGAGGACTTTCTTCATTGGGGAAAACAAATGAACAAAAAAAGTCACCTGGGATAAGATCAGGTAAATAGGGAGGGTGGGGCACAGGGGTCAGACTGTTTTTGGTCAAATACTACTGAACACTCAGCGCAGTGTGGGCAGGTGTGCTCATAAATCACCTATGATGAAATGGGCAAACACATTGAAAGAATCTCAAAAAAAAAAAAAAAAAAAATTCATTGACGCTGAATGCAGCCTCTCACAACAATGCTAGCTAGTACATGATGCCCAAGGATTCTTGGAACACTTCCCTAGCAAAGGAGACCTGTACTGCAAGGGGTCTCTTCTCCAAAAAATAATTCCATTTTTTGGGGGGTCCCCTTCATAGATGAATAAAGCAGATTATAAAATAGTATGCCTAACAGGATCCCATCTTTGAATGAAAATAGAATTTTTAATACATATATTACATATGCTATATGATAATATATAGACAATATGAACTGAATTTTGTCCCACTGCTCAAATTCACATGTTGAAGCTCTAATCTCCAGTACCTCAAGAATGTGACTGCACTTGGAGATAGGGCCTTTAAACAGATGGTTAAATTAAAATGAGGCTTTAGGGAAGTCCCTAATGTAATCTGACTGATGTTCTTATACATTAGGCACAGAAAGCAGTATCAGAAATGTTCAAGCACAGAGAAAAGACCATGTGAGGACACATCTGCAAGCCAAGAAGAAAGGCCCCAGAGGAAACCAGACATGGTGACCTTGATGCCAGGATCATGATACCTTGATCTTCAACTTCCAGTCTCTATCTCCTGAACTGTGAGAAAATAAATTTCCTTTGTTTTAGTCACCCAGTTGAGGTATTTTGCTATGGCAGCAACCACAAACTAATTCTGTGTGTGTGTGTATGTGTGTGTGTGTTACTTAAGGATGAGAAATCCATCATTAGGTGATTTCATTATTGTGCAAACATCAGAAAGTGCACTTATACAAACCTAGATGTTATAGCTTACTACACACTTAGGCTATATGGTATGGCTTTATTCCTAGGATGCAAACCTGTATAGCATGATATTGTTTACACCAAGATCACCACAAACATATGAGTAATGTGTTGCTCTACAATGTAATGATAGCTATGGCATCACTAAGTGACAAGAAAATTTTCAGCTCCATTATAAACTTATGGGACCATCATCAAATATAGTGTCCTTCATTGACTGAAACGTTATATGGCACATGACTGTATGTTTACATAGAGACACATTACATAACATTTTAATATATATTTATTGTTATTTTTATTTATTTTTGAGTCCAGGTCTTATTCTGTTCTCATACCAGAGTACAGTGGCATAATCACGGTTCACGACAGCCTCGTCTTCTCGGGCTCAGGTGATCCTTCTGCCTCAACCTAAAAATTAACTGGGACTACAGGCATGAGCCACCATTAATTAGCCTAGCTAATTAAAAAAAAAATTTGTAGAGATAAGGTCTCGTAATTTTGCCCAGGCTGGTCTCAAACCCTTTGGGCTCAAGTGACCCTCCTGTCTCAGCTTCCCAAAGTGCTGGGATTACAGGCATGAGCCACCACATGCAGCCTAATTTTGATATATGTTTATATATATTTAAAAAGACTGGGTAATTTATCCTACAATGTGTAAAATGATTATTCAAGACAGTAACTTTATTTTTATAGATATAATTATTGTGTGTTTTTATAGAACAAAAATAAAGCTATTTTAATTTACAAAAAATAAACAAACCGTGCTCAATTGATTCTTGTTTCTCTGCAATAACATCTTATATGGTGTCTTATGCATAGAAAGGACACACTAAAAATTTATGGATTAAAATAATTAAAGACCAGTTTATATAATTGACAGGTTTTTGTTAAATAACTCATAAAAACACAATTGACTTTCAAGAAGCTACAATTTTTCTCCTGTTTCTTTTTCTTTTGTTTTTTGAGACAGGGTCCAGCTGTTGCCCAGGCTGGTATGCTGTAGTATGATATGATCAGCTCTCTGCAGCCTCAAACTTCTAGGCTTAAGTGATCCTCCTACCTTACCCTCCTGATTATCTAGGATCATAAGCATGTGCCACCATGTCTGGCTGATTTTATTTTTATTTTTTGTAAAGATGAGGTCTTGCTATGTTGGTCTCAAGATCCTGGCCTCAACCGTCCTTCCACCTCAGCCTTCAAAGCTCTGGGATTGCAAGTGTGAGCCACAGTGCCTGGCCCAGATTCTTATCAATGAGTGTTCATGCCTGTTTTTTCAGGGTGCTCTCTCCCCTAGCCTATGCAGTAGCCATACATGTAAAACTAATATTGATTCTTAAGTATGTTTACACCTAGTCTTGTTTCTAGCAGTTTCAGTTCTTTACTATATATAGATTCTATTTTTAGCTTGGTTGTTAAAGCTTTGCATTTTTGCCTGAGGTTGCCTTTGGGTCAGGCCATGTGTAGGTTCGGCGAAATGGTTCCCTGACCTTTGGGTTTTTCTTCACGTGGCCCCTCATTTCCTTGTTTTCAGCTCTGAAGCTACTATGTGACATCGACAAGTGAGAATGGATGAAGCCCCAGTGTCTGACACAGATAAAGCTATCAAAAATATCCTGCAGGGGCAAGCCCCAGGTCCAAATAGGTCTTGTTAGATCTGTATAGACACTTCAGAGTTCCTGTCTCTGAACATACATTTAATCATTGTACAGATGCGAGCCGTTTTCCCTTTGCCCCTAAACTCTGAATCCTGAGATCACAAATCTGTACCTCCTGCAGGCATATATCTTTTATTAATGGAAACATCAAAATTCTGGCACAGCTTTGGCAACTCAGTTTGCAGAGAATTATTAAGCTCTTTTGAGTGCTCCAGAAAAGTAAGATGCATATCTAGTTTTTTATAAAGTTGTGCAGAGAAGGAAACTTAATTAATTGTATTTTAGTTGAAGGCATACATGACATTTGTGATTTATATTATTAGTAAAAGTAGTTAATAGAAGAAAACTAGCTCTATGTGGGATAGTAAAAAAAAATTATTAATTACTAGCTCCTAGATTTTTAGTATCTTACGTGTTTAAAAAAAATAATAAATCCTTGTTTGCAGATATAGAATCTTAATTGTCACCAGGCAGAGCATTTTCTCTCTTTCTATGGACTTAATTATTTAAGTTCTCTCAGAAATGCCTTTTGTAAGGTAAGGGAAGCAGGGCTGTTTAAGAAAAGGGGAAACATTTCACGTTTTGTTTCAGTGGAAAACAGAAGAGTACAACTAATGTGGCTTATCTAATACAGCTCATCACTGAAACGTGTGGGTTCAGGGTTGCTTGATATAACGGGAACACTGACATGTGAAGGCCTCATGCTGGAGCCAGGTCTTGCTATTTGTAGCCAGGTTCCTAGGAATTTGAGCTCAGCACTTCATCAACAGCTGGAATCTTTGCTTGTCATACATAGGCTGACAGGCACTAGTGTTATGAAAAAGTCATATTTTCCCCAATTCTTAATTTATCACATATTCCACAGCCTGTCTGGGGGATGGTTTTGCTGAGACTCTTTTGGTGGCAGACTGTAGTTTCGTGGCACAATATTTATGGGTTTGGACTCAATGGCTTTACTTACTTATGCGGCTCCTGTTACACTGATGTTGTGTCCCATGTTAGGAAAAAACAGGTATTTCCAATTATTTTTGTAATATAACGAGGTAAGATAATGGAGATGAAAAATTGAATTACTGGCCGGGCTCGGTGGCTCAGCCTGTAATCCCAGCACTTTGGGAGGCTGAGGCAAGAGGATTGCCTGAGGCCACGGGTTCGAGACCCGCCCACGCAACTTGGTGAGACCTCGTCTCTACAATAAATCAAAAACTAGCCGGGCGTGGTAGCACCCGCCTGTAGTTCTGGCTACTTGGAAGCTGAGGCGGAAGGATCGCCGGAGCCCAGCAGGTCGAGGCTGCGGTGGCCTGGAGCGGCCACTACACTCCAGTCTGGGTGACAGAGAGAAACTCCAACTCAAAAAAAAAGATAAGATGAATTACTTTTATTGAGAATCTGGGAGATATGATGTGGAATGTTTTCAGTATGAAGTAAAGAAAGATTTTCTAAATGGGAGCCCCAGTGATGAAAAGAATTCCGCTAGAAATATCTTAGGAAAGATATGTCAGGAAATTTAAACTGAATTCTTTATTCAAACTAGTTAATACTGAGACTTAAGACATTACTCTTGTAGTAGTTAACATGAGGTGCTCACTCCATGACAACAACTAATCTCAGAATTAATTTGTGATAGAACCAAATCTGAACCCCTTTAGACTGAATCTAGAGCTTTGTTTACCTCTGAGTTGTGTGATTCCCTTTTATTACAAAATGAAGGAAGGCAGAAAGTTACTTAAGGCAGCAGGACATGAAAATATCCTCCTTAGTCCACCAGACTTCATGGATGTTTCCTATATGGCTTTGCCTTATAGGTTAATATTTTGATCAAATATATAAATAGATATGAAATAATCACAATCTGGTGTTTATGACACAGAAGTTAGCCAAGGGGAACAATTTAAAATCATTTTTAGAAGGTAACTGTATCCTTTTATCCCTCTCTTCATTTCACCTCTTCTTCTCTTCTTTCCTTCCATCTTCTTTCCCTTCTTCATTTCTTCCATTTTTGTATTACATTTGTTATTTATTCACTTGCTGTGTGAAGTTGAATTGTCCATTTCGCCTGTATCTTTATTATTTAAAAAAAAAAATTAGACTACATATTTTAGGGTAGTATTAGGTTTACAGAAAAAAATTGAGCAAAAAGTATAGACAGTTCCCACATACCCTGTCCATCTGCCCCAATTTGCTCTATTTTAAACATTTTACATTAGTGTGGTATATTAACCAAAGCTTGTAGCTGACATTAGGGCCTAATCTTTGTGTTGTGCATTCTAGGGTTTTGACAGATGTACAATGACATGTATCTACCAGTACAGTGTCGCACAGAATAGCTTTGTTTCACCTCCTCCTGGCTGCCCCTCAATCCCCACCTGCTGAACCCCTGGCAATCACGTGTCTTTTTACTGTTCCCACAGTTTCACCTTTTCCATAATATCACATAGTGGAATCATAGTGTAGGTAACCTTTTCAGATTGGCTTGTTTCACTTTGCAATGTGCATTTAAGTTTTCTCCATGTCTTTTTGTGACTTGATAACTTATCCACTTTTTTTGTGTTGAATAATATTCCATTATCTGGATGTACCAGTTTATCTGTTCATGTACTGAAAGGTATCTTCGTTGCTTCCAAATTTTGGCAATTATGAATTAGGCTGCTACGAACATTTGTGTGTAGGTCTTGGGGTAGACATAAGTTTTCAACTCATTGGTGTAAATCCCAAAGAGCACAATTGCTGGGTCACATGGTAAGAGTGCATTTGGTTTTATAACCATCCAACTGTGACATTTTGCATTTCCACCAATGATGAGTGATAGTTCCTGTTGCCCCATATCCTCACCAGTACTTGGTGGTGTCAGTGTTTCAGATCTTTGCCATTTTAATAAATGTGTGGTGGTATCCCATTGTCGAATTAATTTTCAATCCCATATTGCCATCACATTGAACATTTTTTTATGTGCTTGTATGCCATCAGTATATCTTCTATGGTGAAGTGTCTGTTTAGATCTTTGAACTCATTTTTAATTAGATTGTTTTCTTATTGTTGAACTTTAAGAGTTCTTTGTATATTTTGGATACCATTCCTTGATCAGATATACATTTTGCAAAGATTTCTTCAAAGTATGTGGCTTAAAATTCAGATTAAATAAAGAATAGAATTAATATTAAACTAAACTCTACTACTCAGGGGAAGCCATTTATAATATTTTGATGTAGTCTCTAATTTGTATGCACACATATACACATATATACATATATACATTGTATGAAGAATAATGCCCCCGTGATGTCTGAATCTAATTCACCCAATTTTGTAAATATATTATGTACTTGGCAAGAAAGAATTACAGTTTCAGGAGAAATTAAGGTTGCTAGTCTGCTGACCTTGAGATGGGGAGATTTTCCTGGATTATCTGGTGGGCTGAATGTGATCACAAGGGTCCTGATACGTGGGCGAGTGAGGCAGAAGAATCTCTTCAGAGAAAGAGCTGCAGAAACTATGCTGCTGACTTTGAAGATGAAGAAAGGGACTGTAAGTCAAGGAATGAGGAGAGCTTCCAGAAGTTGGCAACGATAAGGAAACAGATTCTTTCCAAGAACCTCCAGAAAGAATGCAGTCCTACTCACACCTGGTATGTAGCAGTGAGACCCATGTTGGATTTATGACCACTAGAACTGTAAGATAACACGTTTGTGTTTTCTTAAACCACAAAGTTTATGTTAATTTGTTAAGGCAGCAATTGGAAGTGAACACATATATGTATGTATGTACATATATATGTAAATATATATTTATGAAAATGAAATCTTACTAAAGAATATTTTATGAGCTGCTTTTTTGTTAATATAACATGAATCTTTTTCCATGTCAATACTATACATCTGTATCTTATTATTTTTAGCAATGATATAGTATACATACATAATTTTTGTATATACTCACTTGAAAGGGATCACTTTCTAAATCATTTGTTTTTTTTTTCCTCCCACAGACAAACAAAAAGAGCCACTGCATAATGGGAAGGAAGAGAATATGACACCACTTTAATAACTGTACTAATTCATGCCAGACATTTTACAAATATGATCTCACTTAAGTTTTACAATAACTCTATAATGTAGATTTTCCCAAAATTTAAATAATGCAATTCACAAAGCCGGTATGTAATAGGGCTGATATTTAACCCCTTCAGTCTGATTCCAAAACATATCACAGCTCCAGACCTGTTTAAATGGGTACAAATAAATTGCAAAATACTTGAACTTGTGTTGAAATAATGACATGAGAGGAAAATTTCCACTGAATGATATTCATTTAGTTATTACTTTAATTACTAAGAATTAATGTTAATAAACAAATGCATAGAATGAAAAGACTCATTTGCAAAATGTGATGATTTTAAAATATGCCTCCAAATTCTTTGGTAATCTTTAATTTCTCTTCTCCTTGAGTGTTGATTGAATGCTGTGACTCACTTTTAAGAAACAGAATGTGGTGGAAGTGGTTGTGTGTGAGTTCCAAGACTGGGTTATAAAAGACATTGTAGCTTCCACCATGTTTACGCTCTTGGGTCACTCACTTTGGGGAGAAGCCAACTACCAAGTCATAGGAACACCATGTCAAGGCAAAGAACTGAAGCCTACTGCCAACAGCCATGTGGGTGAGCCATCTTAGAAGCAAATCTTCCAGCCCTAATTATGCCTTCAGATGACTGCAGTTTGGGCCAACATTTTGACAGCAACCTCATGAGAGAATTCTAGCCACACCACTTAGCAAAGCTGCTCCCAAACTGATGACTCAGAAACTATGTAAGATAATAAATGTCCATTGTTCTTCTGTAAGTCTCCGGTCTGAGAAAAAAATTGTTTTACTTTAATAGATAACAGTATCTAAGGAGAGATGTTTTATCAGAAAGTTTTTTTTACAACTCCAATATTCCTTGATACTGTAAAATATCATAGAAAAAGGAAAAAGATTGGAAGAAAACAAAGATGTAAGCTCTACAATATATTGAAGCCTGGAAAGATTGAGCAGCTAAAGAAAGAACTTTTGCCTCAAATCTAAATAATGTAAAAAAGGTCTTAAGAAGTAGTATTCCTGGGCGCGTAGTGGCTCATGCCTGTATTCCCAGCACTTTGGGAGGATTGCCTGAGTCCAGGGGTTCAAGACCAGCCTGGGCAACTTGGCAAGACCTTGTTTCTACAATAAACCAAAAAAATTAGCTGGGTGTGGTAGCTCACGCCTATAGTTCCAGCTACTTGGAAGGCTGAGGTGGAAGGATAGTCTGAGCCCACCAGGTGGAGGCTGCACTGTGCTCTAGCCTGAGTGACAGAGTGAGACTCTGACTTAAAAAAAAAAAAGTAGTATCATTGATATTTTAGGTAAAAGATTGTTATTTTTAGGATGTAATTTAAAAAATTTTAAGAATCATTTTTCTTGCAAACTCTGTTGGCGTTTAGATTATCTACTAAATCCATGCAAGTATCCAGTCTCTCAGGTCAGAAACCTGAAGATCAGGTAGACTGTGTTCCTTAACTTGCCTTCTTTTGCTAACTGACCACCAAGAGCTGTTGGCTTCACAACTTAATGATTTTTAAAATAAGTTCTTTAATTATAGCTTTATTTATTTATTTTTTAAAATAAAAAACCTTGTCTCCTTATGTCTACCACTGCTTTAGTTCCAACACTCATCACTTACAGTTTGGACTTCATACCACAAATCAAATCTTGTCACACTTCTTTCAGGATGAAGTTCAAACTCATTAACTTGACATAAGGATTCTTCATGATTTGGCTTCAGTCTACCTCTTGAATTTGATTTCTGATCTTCTCTCACATTCTTTCTTGTGCCACTGGATGTAAAAATATAGCAGTTATTTTCAAGCAATGTCCTTTCATATCTCTTTTAGTCTCTACAGGTGCAGTCCCCAGCTCTTCTACTTACCTGTACGGTCCTGTGTGTTCATTCCTTATTTTCTCTAAGTATCAGAAGACACAACTATAAAATAAAGATAAATACAGGACACGGTGGATAGGGTTGTTTTTGATAATTAACTATATAGTATATATATATATATATATATATATAATACTTGGATGGGTGACTCAACGAAAGTTTTTATCTGTAAGTTTTGAGATGGTTGCTTCACGATTTGCAGGAGAAACGTCCCAAGTCAGGGCAAATAATGACTGGTTCTATCACCATGAAAACGAACCTGCCCAGCCATCACTGAGTGTTCAGCGGTTTTTGACTAATCAATGGCATAACCCCTGTTCCCCTCTCTTCCTATTCACCTGATTTCACCCCAAGCAACTTTTTTTGCTTGTTTCCCCTGATGAAAAACGTCCTCCTGCTGATGTGAACAAAAAGATGGCAAAAGCACTAAAAGCCATCAAAATTGTCCAAAAACTATTTTAAGCAGTGAAAAAAGCATCTCTAGAGGTATATTGCATCAAACAAAGAGGGATTTTGAAGATGACTGAAGTCTAAGTCTGAATATAAGAATAAATACACAAATTTTTATAAATAAAATTCAGGTTTTTTGGGGGGGTCCCCCCTTGTATATATGTTTATATGTAAGTCAAATTAACCTTAACTCCATAAATGCTTATGAATGTAGTATCTAAGTATGTTGTAGTGGATGTGATTTTGGTTCAGATCCCCTTCTGAACCCAAATGCTCATTCCCTTTCACTGTCAGACCTCTTTGGGATTGTCCTTGCCAGAAGAAAGGTCTGTCCTTCAGTGATCATGCTCCCTCCCAAGAGGAGGTTTGTATTAAATGACTGGTCAAGTGAGGGGTCAACAGTCTCCTCCCTGCATTTCAGGCCAACTCTGGAGGACCATATCAGCATCAGAACTCCAGGAGGGGTCTATTGAGGTCTTGCTGTGATTACAATGCAACCCAGCTCTGCCCCTCCCCATGTGATGTCCTCTCCCTCATAGGTCTTAATCTCAAGAGCTCTTCCTAGTACACTTCCTGCATGCTAATTCTTGTCTTGCTGTTATCTTCCTGAGCAGTCTTTTCTACAGCATGTAGGAAAATCCTCAACTCACTATTATGATTGAATATCCACAATAACTTATTTGAACACATATTTTATCACTCATGCAGTTCCTCATTCACTAATGAATCTAACTTATTAATTCACTAATTTTTTCCTTTGTGACTTCACCTGGTATTTCAAAATAACTATGTAATACTACTTAACATTGTCACATTTTGTTCATTCTGAGATAAACTGTCTTTTTTCTTTCCACATCATACCATCTCTGTGGTGGGATTGCATCTTATAGTTGATGGAATCTACCGTCTGTATTGGCCAGACAAATTTATATGGCCGTTGTAATTGTGAAGGGACAAATGTGATTGTTATTCATTTTGACCAAGTTGCTTGGGGTGAAATCCCAATAATTTGGTTGATATACCATTTTAGAAACTACTAAAGTGTTGTGACTCCTGATTATTCATTATATACCTTTATTAATATTTTTAATAAGAACAAGAGAACATCAGCATCAAACCTCGCAGAATGCTTTGTAACTTCTAACTTAATGAGTGATTTAGACAAAAGATATTCATGAATAGTAAAACCATCAGTAACATATTTTTGGAGAAATGAGACATTGTCAAGGCCTCAGAGCATCTCTTCATAGATAGTTAAAGGGAATATTACCTTTATAATGGAGATGCAGCAGTCATCAGATTAATCAAGTAATTAGGTTTCGCAATCCCAGTAGTGAAACAAACTAACGTGATTTGCCCCTCAATGTCATACAATTAAACATCACCTATGTAGCATTTTGCCAAAAATATTTAACTTGAATATAAATCATGAGAAAACCTTCAAACAAATCCATAATGTGAGACAGTCCACAAGAGGACAGGTCTAGACTTCTTATCCAAGTCAATGTTAGACATGAACACAAACACACACGTACACTTTAACACACACACAATATGGGGAGCTATCTCAGATTAGGAGAGACCCAAAGATACAATAACCAACTGGACTGGAATTTGCATCAGAGAACAGAAAACTACCAAAAACCATTTTGAGGCAATTAGGGAAGCTTAAACTATGGTTTACAGGGTGTATTACTGATTTAATGTAAATATTCTTAGATAGAAAAATGGTATTGTGCTTATGTTGGATAATGTTCTTACCATAAGAGTTAGTGTGTCTTGGTGTCCATAATCTATTTTCAAATGGTTCTTTAAAATTCAAATGGAGAGAGAAATATAAAGAAACTGTGCAATATATCAGTGTTTGATGATATTCACTGTATGATTCTTTCAACTTTCTTGTAGGTTTAATATTTTCAACATGAAGAACTAGGGGAAAGTGATACTGTATAGATGGAATACTCATGGATACATGAACACAGACTTGAAGAATGGTGTCAACAGCTTGAAAGAAAATTCTGTAGACAAGGTAGATAACTCTTGTATTACCAAAGCTCTTCATAGTACAGAGACTGACATTGTTTGTAGAGTCACAGCCATCAACAATTCTTAATCAGACTAGGAGGCGATTAGAAATACTTTTGCCAATTTATTTTGCTTATATTTCCATTTTTATGTATGCTTAAGAATATTATATGGTAATCACAATATCTAAATGATCCTGAAACAGTTTTAATAAAAGTAAAATAAAATAAAATATGAAGGGATGAGAAAGCCTTTCAAATAGCTCAATTGACAGAGTCTTTCTGAGTAATGTATAAAATAATACTGTATCTTATATTAGATGGCAGCTTGGATTGAATAAAATCTGGACAAATAACAAAAATCAAAAAAGAGAAAAAATATAATAGCAACTGGCTTGCCATTTTTTTTGTTTACCATTATATTGTGAATATTTTATTTTATTTTATTTTTTATTTTTGAGTTGGAGTCTCACTTTGTCGCCCAGACTATAGTGCAGTGGAATGCTCCTGGTCACCGCAGCCTCAACCTGCTGGGCTCCGGTGATCATTCTGTCTCAGCCTTCCAAGTAGCTGGAACTACAGACATGCGCTACCATGCCTGGCTAATTTTTGATTTATTGTAGAGATGAGGTCTTGCCAAGTTCCCTGGGTGGGTCTTGAACCTGCAGGTTCAGGCAATCTACTCGCTTCGGCCCCCCAAAGTGCTGGGATTACAGGTTGAGCCACTGAGCCCAGCCTGTGAGCATTTTAAAACGTACACTTTAGTAGAAAAATAGAATAATTACTCCAAGTATATTATCCAACTTTGACAATTACTAATATTTGCCTAAGGAATACCATCTCTTCTGAAATGACTGAAGACCTATTTATAGACTGCACGTGAGAACAGAAGACTGTGGTTTCCTCTGGACCTAAGATTTAAAATTGTTGCCTTGGTGAATGTTGAGTGTGCATGTATTCATTCACATGTATATACATAAATATATATGTATATATACATATATAGATGCAGATGCATTATATAAACACATACATTCCTATGTGTATATATCTTTGCATTTATATGCTATGGATCTTATTTTATTGTGATGGACTGAAGAATAAAAGGGATTAAGAGAACTAAATTAGATTTAGGATTATGACCATTTCAAGCTTTTATTCTTAAATTTCCTGAAATCACAGGCAATAAAGATAGTTCTATTTTTAATAGTTTGAAGATTCTTTATACTATTTGCCAATATGGCTATACCAATTTACATTTCCACCAATGTAAAAAGAATTCCTTTTCTCCACATCTTTGCCAACATTTGTTATCTTTTATCTTTTTGATAACAATTCTCATAAGTGTGATGTGACATTTCGCTGTGGTTTTGGTTTGCATGTTCCAAATAACGAGGGAAGTTAAGCATCTTTTTCTATACCTGTTGGTCATTTTGTATGCCTCCTTTTGAGAAATGTCTATTCAGGTCCTTAGCCTGCTCTAAAAATTGGGTTATTTATTTATTTTTGCTATTGAATTATTTGAGTTTCTTATATATTTTGGATATTAACCTTGTATCAGATATATGGTTTGCAAATATTCTGTGTGAGCCAGCAATTCCACTACTGGGCGCATATTCAAAGGAAATGAAATCAGTACCTTGAAGAGATATCTGCAGTCACATGCTTATTGCTACACTAATCACAATAGCCAAGATATGAAAACAACCTAAGTGTCCTATGACAGATTATTGGCTAAAGAAAATGAGGCATACATATACAATGGACTATCATTGAGCCTTAAAAAAGAAGGAAATCCTGTCATTTGCGACAACATGGATGAACCCGGGGGATATTATGACAAGTGAAATAAGCCAGACACAGAAAGATAAATACTATATGATCTCATTTATGTGTGGAGTATAAAAAAGTCAAAGAATGGAGTGAGGTTGATTCACTCCCTGAGTAGCCTTTTACAGGCAGAGAATAGAATGGTGGTTGCCAGGGCCTGAGGAATGGGGGAAATGGGAAGATGTTGGTCAAAGGACACAAAGGTTCAGTTACATGGACACTGTATCGCCTGGTGACTGTAGTTAGCGTGCTGACAGTATTGCATTCTTCTGATTTGGTAAGAAAGTTTATCTTAAATGCTCTCACAACACACACATTATACTACATGAGGTGATAGATATGTTAATTAGCTTGATTGTGGTAATCATTTTACAGTGTATGCATATATCACACATCACATTGCAAATCTTAAATGTATACAATTCTTACTTCTCAATCATGCCTCAATAAAATTAGCAAAGAGGCAGTGAAGATAATTTAGACAAAACCTCACAGCAAATAAGAAAATTATTCGAGTAAATATATATGAAAAATGGAAACTGCTGTCCAGAAAGCATTTGAAAATTTGAAATGAGCATGCATTATGATTCTTTGCTTGAAAATGTAAAACTCTGCAGAGTAAACTCATCACACATCGAGGAAATTTCACTCTGAATTGGTTTACCAGGTTTCACCTCCTGCTCCCACTCCTAATTCTTATCGTATTTTCTTCTGACTCCAATTAAAAAGGTTTTATAAATTCAATTCTGGCTATTTGGATTTTTATTCTTGGCTCATTTATACTTATATATTCAGCTCTGTCTGTGTATTGTGTTATCTTTGGTTAATATGGATTCTTCCATCTCTAAGGAATTATTGATCTGAATGTAGCTGGACTACTCCAATGTGAGTCAGTTTGAAAACGCTATTTTTATTCAGATTAAAGAATCTGGGATTCAACAAGTCAATAGCATATGGAGGATGTCAGGATTCACTCCCTGAGTAGCCTTTTCAGATACCCTGGGGTGTGGGATAAACTATGTATAGATTATTCAGGTCTGACTGCACAGCACTCTATTTTAATTCCATTTTATGTTAATAGCTATGCAGAATGTCTAAGAGCAGTAAGTCAATTGAACTACAAGGGATGCATTGAATCATTGATTTTGAACACTGCAGTCCTAGTGCTTTGCAAGAAATAAAATATTGATTAAAACAAACTAAAGCCATTTTCTCTACTTTCTTCATTTAAAGTTATTTTATTTAACCTAGTTAGATGGAGGTATGCAAAAATTATGAGGAATAGTTGAGATTATTTAGAGATTTACTCAATGACCATCAGTAAGAACCTGTGAGACTTTTATTGTTGTTTCAAAATTTATTTTTTTAAAAAAAGTTCAGCTTTTTATCGATGGGTTGTACAAAAATAATCTCCCTATTGATACTTATTTGGCTCTGATTCATGGCAGTGTAGGCACGTTAAAGCTACATTAAAAACATTTTTAAAAAACTGTCACATAGAATCACATATAAATGACAAATTTCTTGACAGTTTCACAAAGTAATAAAAGTGATCATTAAATATGCTCACATAATAATAGAGATGTACATCTATAGAGCGTACTACTTTAAAATTAAATTGAAATGTTGAAAATAAGCAGACACTATCAAAATAATTCCAAGTATTTCGGAGAAGTTGAACAAAGGTTAAGGCCCCCAAATCATTTCAGAAATGATAGTTTCCTCTTGGCCCAATTAGGGAACCTGAAAGTGGTTATTTTGTTGTGGTACTCAGGACCCTAATTGCACATAAAATCTCCTTCCAAATCATAACACATGTGCTATTTCTAAGTCTCTTTCCATTCTAAACAAAAGACGAATTATTAAAATGTGGTGAAAATTTCATGCAGAATTGGCAGTCAGCTTAGACGGCAATAATTTAACACTTGCACCGTGAAATTAAAATTTACCTCCACTCATTGTAATTCTACTGACCGGCAGCAAGCAGTTGTATTTTTATTTTATTTTATTTTTATAGGAGCAGAGAGATTTAATTACTTCAGTTTAAAGAGAATGGTCTACCATTGCCTGTTGACAGGGTTCTGGTGCAGGCAAATTATGGCAGATAATGTTACGATTCCAATGTGCTTCCTGAGGTGTGCCCTGGTCTCTACTCTGAGCTGAGCTACACAGAGGCCCCCGAGGCAACTGCTTTGGGTCTCCTGACAAATACTCTTTTGCTAAAAGCGAAGGCCCTCTGAGGATCAGATTTTCTGCTTAAACCTGCTGCCTCTGTAATCTCTTCTCTCCACTCTTGTGAATTCTTGCTTTTGATGGAAGATAAGGTTTTGTGCCTTTTATTTATTTATATAGAGTAATACGAAAAGTAAAAGTGTAATTTCCTCTTAGTTGAGAAATATGAATGCCTAATTTACATTTTTTGTTATAGAAATCATAATTTATCTTTAGAGTAGGAATAGTCACCCTCCTCCTACCCTAAAACAAATAAAACAACAAGCAGATTTATAGTGGTATATTTTAAATGTTTCTTTTCCCTCAGTGACTGTCCCTGGAGCAGCGAACACTGTCATGTCCCCCAGCTAACAATGAGTTCAGATTTTATTGCGGTGGCGTTGACTCACAATTCAGAATATTATAAGCAGAAAACGTGGAATGAATTATACTGGCCTTAAGCATTTGCTATACCCGCACACATTTAAAAAAAACCAAAACTTTAACATATAAAACTGAATATCCTTAAGTATTTACAACTGAAATATGGAATAAAATAGACGAGGGACATCAGTTCCTTCTATCGGAGGCAACTATGCTTCATTGCTGCTTAATTATTTGGTTGTCTAGAAGACACCTCCAGAGTTAGCTTCATGAGCTGTAACTTACACACCCCCCCAAGGCCCCACACTTAGAAGACCCCCACACTTGGTTTAATGCTTGGGTTGTCACTGTCTTGAAATTCTTAAGTTTTGAGCAAAGAGTCCTTCGTTTTTGTTTTGTGCTGGGCCTATACATTCTGTAGCTGATCCTGGGTATCCCTAATTGTGTATAAGTTGGTCCTGAGTTCTCTTCTCTTTCCTCCAAGTGTGTTGTGTGGTTCTTGTCTGGGTTATGGGGTTTAGCCTCTTTTTACCTTTCTGCACTGCTTCTTATGTTCCATTTTCACGGTGTTTAGATTATAGCAGACATGAACTTCCTGTGTCTCAGCGCCGGCCATGAATCAGGCTGGGAGCTGGGACCCCAGGGCTGTCGGGGAGCTGCCTGGATCCAGCTTTAAAATAACAAGTGCTTGACAGCTTCGTTTACATAACTGCAAAATTGTGGCTCTATTCTACAGTGCAGTTACATGTGACATAATAACCAGGGACTTAATTTATTTAAACTTTTTCCTTGCAATATAATTTCCAATAAATAAATCTCCTAGGGGCAGGAAGACATGGCATTTCACAGTGCTCACATTTTCCTCTCTGTATTTGGACCTTTCCTTTCCCCGATAGTTTCCCTTTCTTGATAGTTAACAAAATGAACTCTATACCTCGTAATTTTATTTTTGCCCTACCTGCCACAACCTATGTGCCGGGCTTATGAGAATAAATGGGGTGCTCATGGAGTATGTTAGAACACGTTTCATTTCATTCTCAATGTTTTCTTTCTTTGTTTTCTAAAAATTTTTCCTAAGTATGTAAAGAAACATTGGTGATGATCTGCCAGAATGCAATACAAATCAGAATTTTTCTTTAAGGCCGCACAACCATGTGCAGAAAATTAAGTGTAGTTTGTATACGCATGTTTTTAGTTATATTTAAAATTTATGGTTTCAGTTGAAATGTGTAAATGAAAAGAGAGGAAGGTGAAAGTAAATAGTGGAAAACATCCCCTTCCCTCCAGAGGAAAGAACAGTCATTGTCTTGTTATTATTTAATATTTATATAAGGGAAGAGACATCTAGGGCCAAGCACAATGGATGAAATTGTGCCAAAGATGAATACAATCCCTGCCTTGAGGTACTTTCTGCTTAGGCCTGGGTCAAGAGTGCGTTTAAGGGAAGGAAATGAGCTGAAGAATCTAGAATTCCACTGGGTGGAGAGTGCCAAGCCACCTGTGGGTTTTGAACAATGGCTTTGGATGGGAAAGGTTGAAGAAATTCTTCTGAAAGGTTGGAAAGTTGATGGTAAGGCTTGAAGGCTAATGATTGTTATGAGTGTGTGTGCACCTATGATCCAATTGTTAATAATGAAGTGGTGATATTTGACAAGTGTTGATTATTTAGGTAAGACGTTCTTAGGAAATTGTGAGAAGGATCCTGTGGATAACCATGAAGATCTTAAGTCATAATGTAGCCACTGGCTGACTTCAATGAACCAGGCTGCAACTCCCGATCTGGACGTTTGGTCATGCGGTACCTCAGTGAATATGCTAAGATCAAAATTTATCTATGAAAGGAAACTTGGAGGAATTCAGTCATCTCAAATTATAGCCTTGAGAATTTTATGGGTTATTTTAGAGAGAATAAAAATTATCCTTTCTTTTGTCCAGAGTCACAAACTGCCTAAGTTACATAGTGAATAAACATTTTGATGGTGGGAAGAGAAAGAAAGCCACATACAGACCGTTTACATTTCAGTGCAGCTTTTTTCTTGAGTATTTTATTTTTACTGGAAATCCTAATAATCAATTAGTATACAATTTCTGATGATGCAGAACAATAGAGTAAGCAAATAGCAGAAAAGATATAATTTTTGGAACAACTTTTGGATGGATACTTGTCCAAGAAAGAAAATGAAAAAGTAATATGGGAGGAGCAATAAGTTTAAGTCCAAGGGTTAGATACTTGGTAACTTTCAATAAATTCTTAAAGAATTGTTCATTTTAAGTGAGAGTCACTTTCCTGTTGCTTCTAGGCCATAAAGTAGCTGCTAATCCTGTTTAGAATTTTCTATTCAGCAAAAAGTAATAGATACATTTTTCTCTTCTCACTACTCTGCCAGGTCCGCATCTTTCAAAGGTTCTAATTTTCGTCTCGTGATTTTCTCTCTTGCCCAGTGCATAGTATTAGCATATGTAGTTTCTGGGTGCATGAAAATTAGTCCAAAAAGACAGAGAGAGAACAGAGAGCCCAGAAATAAATTCTCACACAATTTTAAATAATTTTTGATAAGGGTGCTAAGATCATTCAATGAGAAAAAGACAATCTTTTCAACAAATAATACTGAGAAAACTACATATCTACATGCAAAAGAATATAATTGGACCCTAACCTTACATTATATGCACAAATTAACTCAAAATATATAAAAGATATAAACCTAAAACTATAAAACTCTTGGAAGAAGACATAGGAGAAAATCTTTATGACACTGGATTTGACAATGATTTCCTGGATATGAGAACAAAAGCACACACAATAAAATAAAAAACAGATACATTCGACTTATTTAAAATTTTAAATATTTTGCATCAAAGGCCACTATCAAGAGGATGGAAAGACAATCTACAGAATGGTACCTAATAGTTTTAAATCATATATCTGTTAAGGTATTAATATCCAGAATATATAAAGAACTTCTGCAACTCAACAAAACAAAAACTCACACCTGTAATCCCAGCACTTCGGGAGGTGGAGGCAAGAGGACTGTCTGAGCCCAGGAGTTCGCGACCAACCCAGGAAACTTAGCAAGTCTTCGTCTCTACAATAAATCAAAAAGTTAGATGGGTGTGGTGGCATGTGCCTGTAGTTCCAGCTACTTGGAAGGCTAAGGTAGAAGGATCTCCTGAGCCCAGCAGGTCAAGGCTGCGGTGGCTGTGAGCTTGTCACTGCACTCCAGCCTAGGCAACAGAGTGAGACTCCAACTCCAAAAAACAGAAAGAAAAAAAAAATAGGCAAATGACCTGAATAGATGTTTCTCCAAGGAAGATATAAAAATGACAAATAAGTACATGAAAAGATACTTAACATCACTAGTCACAAGGGAAATGCAAATAAAAATCATGAGATGCCACTTTACATCTAGAAAGATGACTATTATTTTAAAAATTGCACATAAAGTGTTGGTGAGGACATGGAGAAATTCGAACACTCGCATATTGATGTCGGGCATGTAACATTGTTCAGCCACTGTAGAAAACTATATAGCACTTCTTCAAAATGTCAAACAGAATTACCATAGGATCCAACTATTCCACTCTGAGGTGTATTCACAAAATATTTAAAAGCAGGGTTTCAAACAGATTCTTGTTTACTGGTGTTTATAGTAGAATTATTTACAATAGCCAAAAGGCGGAAACAGCCCACATGTCTATCAACAGAAAAAGCAAAATGCATAAGCATACAACGGAATGTTACTCAGCCTTAAAAAGAAGTGAAATTCTGATATATACTATATCATGGATGAACTTTGAACACATTATGTTGAGTGAAATTGTAGACACAAAAGGACAAATGCTGTATGGTATACAGAGGTAGGGTATCTAGAATAGGCAAATTCATAGAGAAAAAGTAGAATAGTAGTTGCCAAAGGCTGAGGGAGAGAAGAGAATGAGAAGCTATTGTTTAGCGGGTATTGTTCAGTTTGAAATGATGAAAAAGTTCTGGAGATAGACAGTGGTGATGCTTTACAACACTGTGGATTATACTTAATGTATAGTTAAAAATGGTTTAAATGATTTTTTTTTTTTTTTTGAGTTGGAGTCTCACTCGGTCACCCAGGCTGGAG
>NW_007232243.1:45505-47205 GCF_000164805.1 Carlito syrichta | reverse complement strand
ACTCACCTCAGCCTCCCAAAGGCACGGGATTACAGGCTGAGCCACTGAGCCCAGCTTAAATGATTTTTTAAAAGTTTTTTTTAAAAAAAACAAAACAAAACAGGAAAACAAGACTGGGCTCAGTAACTCAGGCCTGCAATTCCAGCACTTTGGGAGGCTGAGGCCAGAGGACTGCTTGAGCCCAGGAGTTTGAGTTCAGCTTGGGTAACTCAAGCGAAATCTCATCTCTACAAAAAATAAAAAAAAATAGCTGAGTGTGGTGGCATCCACCTGTAGTCCCAGCTACTTGGGAGACTGAGGCAGGAATACGCCCTGAGCCCGGGAGGTTGAAGCTGCAGTGAGCTGTGGTGATACCACTACAATCCCGCCTAGGTGACAGAGTGAGACCCTGACTCCAAAAACTAAGACTACACAGAAACATTTTGGAGACATTTTGCTGTTGTTGTTGCTTTGGCAGGTAATGCTTATCCATTCACTTTGTGTTGTTATAAGTTGGAAATTGGAGCTGCATATTGACCGTGTGACTAGGCTCCCTGCTGTAACCATATTGACTTTATCGACTAACTTACCAGTCAATAACCTACATTAACAATAAAGTGAGTCCAGTTAAATAATTAATTTACACACTTAAGCACAGACTGCAGATTTTGATCACACTTTTAGAACCAATTAAGTATCTCCTAAAACTCTGTAGTATGCTACTATTGTCTCCTGATCACAGTTGGATAAAAATAACACGATCCTAGGCAACGGAGTGGATGGAGGTTAAGATAGTGAAGACAGTTGCATATATGACAAGGTCTGATGTTATGTATGTACATGTTATATCTCTCAAGTAGTCTGCAACAGTCCTGAGCGGGCAGATGGCAATGCTTTGGATCCTTCACAAAGCTGAGCACAGTGACAGATTCCTCACTCATTCAGTTCCCACCATTTACAGAATGATTTTCTGCTAGAGGTGTTGCCTGCCAGGTACAGAAACAAAAGTGAAAAAAATAAAACTAAACAAAACCCCAATCCCTTGCTTTCCTGGCAGAGACAAACAATTACAGTCCTGTGGATACGAGAACAAGACAAGTGAAGGGTACTACAGGAAAGCCCTATACAATCCAGAATATTTGGGTAATAGTTTTCTTGGGGGACGTTAATACCAGACAGGTCTCGAAGGGTGAGTAAAAGTAGCCAGAAAAGTGAATGCAATAAAATAAGCCCCAGAAAGCTGTTGTTACCGAGACCCACGGGAGAAGTCAGCCTAAGAGCTGGCACTTCACGCCTTCCCTCCACATTTCTGCTTTCTACCATACTTATGTTTCATCGAAAATGTATTTTGAATAACAGTGAAGAAACATGATTGAGCACACATTATATGTAAAAAATATATATATTTTACAGCTTTTAGCTGTTGTAAAATTTACCTTAAAGTCATAAGTTAAAATGGACAACAGAGAATGCGCTTTACCTTGCCCAGCCTTGCTTGATTCCTGCTTCACATTCATTCACCTCTGTCTTCCGCAGGCCACCTGGTTGCACATGACGATGGAAGTGGAGAAAGAAGGGAAGTGAAAGCCAACAGTCATGGATAACTGATGAGCTGGAAGATTGTGTGATTTGTAATTATAATATTTTTCCTGAGGCCTCTATGACCAACCAAGACCACAGTTCTTTTTTTTTTTTTTTGTGAGCTGGAGTCTCACTCTGTC